>NW_016158134.1:0-244 GCF_001687245.7 Rhagoletis zephyria
GCAACAAACCGCGATTGATTGGTTATTGGCAAGTTTTTCTGCAGACAGAGCAAGGGCGATAACATACGAAACCTTATTCAGCGACCATGACGGGATGTTTTTTAGTTTTGGCGATTAATGTTATTATATTTTCACATGTACCACATACGTTTGTATTTAAACACTTTGTTGTAGAACACCTTAATTTACTTTATCATAAGTCTTTTTGTTTTATTTAATGTATTTGAAATTTAAAAGTAGTAGA
>NW_016158134.1:422-554 GCF_001687245.7 Rhagoletis zephyria
TATATTTTCAACATTTTGCTTTTATGTGGCAAGCACAATAACCATACCGAGTTTGGTACAAATTGGTATAACGGTTACCGAGATACATATATGTAATCATAAGTGGGCGGTGCCACGCTCATTTTCCAAAAT
>NW_016158134.1:1922-24196 GCF_001687245.7 Rhagoletis zephyria
TTTCGTATTTCTGAAAATTACCGTTATATGGGAAGTGGTCGTGGTTACAGTCCGATTTAGCCCATTTTCAATACCAACCTACCTTGGATAAATGGAAACCTACATACCAAATTTCGTTGAGATATCTTAATTTTTGCTCGAGTTATCGTGTACACCGACGGACGGACAGACGGACGGACAGACAGACATGGCTTAATCGACCTCTCTATTCATTCTGAGCATTTATGTATACATTTGTCTATATCTATCTCGATTCGTTTTGGCTGTTACAAACAAGCGTTATGTGAACAAAGTTAATATGCCCTTGTGCACAAGTGCGCTCGGGTATAAAAATTAACTGAACACATAAGGAAATTTGTATGTACGATGTAAATATTATTTATTAGATATTTATAAAAAAATAAATAGTATTTTCATATTGAATATTTTTACGCTGAAAATTTAGTAAGAAGCAGTAGATGAAAGACAGCTTTTTTATTTTCATGAAAGGTATGGAGGCTTCGGCATAGCCGAAGACAGCCCCTTTTTACTTGTCGTCATTGCATTTGTCTCGCCTCTGAACACTCGGTAGATGGAACATCAGCAAAGGCTCACGCGTAGTGCTTCAGTTAGAGGCAGCGGCGTTAAGTCAAGAGGAGAGGAAAGCCAGCAACTAATCCTCTGGTGATGCATTAGCCTATTGCTGACCATACTGGAGGAGTTCCGCCTCCAATTCCGATGGCCAATCCCGCTCCGGGACTTAAAGTTGAGAGCCGTCAAAGTTCAAATTTACTTAACACCTCACTACCTGGGACTTCGGTCCAGAATGTTTCCGCTACCTCCATGACTATGCTTTCGGGAAGACAGGAAAATGATAGGTCTTTGCCAGGGAACACCGATTTTGGTGAAGGTATTGCAGAAGATAGGAGTAGACGTTTTAATAGCGGAGCACCCGCAGGAGATTCGTGGGTAGGGGTACTTCATCAGATCTTACTTACTTCGGAAGAAGAAATGAGAGTTGAAATGAGAAAAATGCGGGAAAATATGAACGCATTAAGTGCCTGTGGTAAGTGCATCTCAAACTGCACCCAATGGCCCTAGGGACTTTGGTTCTGTCGGTCGCAATCCCACACAAGCCACTTTGAATAACCGACCAAATTTCACCACTAATATTGTCATTAAGCCACAGGATTGAAAGGTATCCGATGACGGCACTGGTAACGTTTCAGATTTTCTCTTTACGCTAAACACGTTGTGTGAGCGCACACAATGTACCGATGAGCAGTTGATGGCAAGCTTCCACTAAGCAGAATGCAGATGCGACTTATCCCTTCTTGTGCTATTCTATCAGGCGGGAATTCGGCACCTTAAAGAGTGACCATGAGATAAAGATGGAGATCTCAATGCGTCGTCAGAAGGCTAGTGAATCGTATGATATGTTTCATACAGATATATTAGCCTTGAACGCTAGACTAAAGGAGCCGATGTCGGAGAACCTTCTGATGGACATATTGAAGAGAAACGTTAACAGCAGCCTGAAGTTGATGCTTTTCAATGCTGGTGCGCAGACCCTACATGACCTACGTGGCGTTGCTAGGAAAGGCGAACAAGTCTTGAAGGAAACCAGAAGCTTGGTACCGAACTATTCAGGACGGCATGTCAACGAAACAATGGCTATCACACCGAATGAATATACAGGAGGAATGGAGGGAGAAGTAGTGGAAGCGCTAAATTTCCAGAGGACTAGGAAACCGGACTACTCAGAAATACAGTGTTGGAACTGTGACAAGATGGGACACTCTTACATCTATTGCGAGGAAGCGATTGGGAACGTGTTCTGCTTCAAGTGTGGACAGAAGGGGGTGGTCACTCCAAGATGCCCCAGAGATCATCGGAGATAGGGAAACCGGAACCTGAGCGAGAAGGCAATCGGGGATTCTCGTTCGGCACCCTAGCCCCCGAAGCAGGGAGTACAGGAGCAGCAGCCTCCTGTACTAAACCAAAAAGTAAGCCAATTCCAGCCAGAACCGTTCGTTTGCATGGAGATGTCAGCAGTTCGGAGAGTAATACCAGTCCCTCGAGGGTTTCACCACGGGTCATCATAACCTTCCCAGATAGTTCCGATAGTTCTGATTCCGAGTGTATGTTTTCTTCTACAGCCAATCCTCTGCAGGTTCGAATACTTAGGCCTTCACGTAGGGATGTGGCATGCCAGACTCAATTCCGAGTTAGTTTAGAGCAAGGAAGGTAGGTAGGTTGTCGCGGTCGTCTATAAGACACACTTAGGCTCAGGGCCCATTGTGATGCCGCATGTTGGGTCAGCAACTCCCAATCCCTCCTAAAACCATTTTGAACTTTGAACGAATTTTAGAAGATCCCTGATTTCGACGCATCTAAGGTCCTCCAAGTTGTCGAAGAATTGCCTACCGAGAGTGGAGAGTCTTCGTCTAGATAGAGCAGGGCATTGGCACAACAGGTGCAGAATCGTTTCCTCCTCTTCTTCATCTTGACAACTTCTACAGAAGTCATGTGAACGTAGGCCAAGTCGATATGCGTCCTTGCCAATTAGGCAGTGTCCTGTTATAACGGATACTAATAATCTAATATTGGACTTATTTAGACTCAGTACTAGGCCAGTGCGTTTGGCGCTGAGCACCGGCCATAATTGTTTGGCAGTTTTGCAGGTGATTTCGTCCTGCCACCTTTCGTTCGCTACTTTAGTGAGCCTCTCGGAGATAAGTAGCTTACAAGTTTGCAAGGGTATACCTATTTCGTCATTTATATCCTCAAAAGGAAGTTTCGTGCCAAGTCGCGCCAGTTCGTCGGCTTTACAATTCCCCTATATGCCGCAGTGTCCCGGAACCCATATTACCTTTGGGCGAAATGACTCAGCCATCTCGTTAAGAGATGCGCGGCATTTCATGGCTACCATGGAGGTTGTCGACTGCTTCGTGAGGGACTTTACTGCCGCCTGGCTGTCAGTGAAGATATAGATATCAACTTGGGGTATCATATCACACTTACCAGTTAGTTTAGAGCAAAGAGAAAAGGATTATGAACGGATAAGGGCGAATATTTTCGAAGGAGAACCCAAACTTGTGGTTTCGTAAAATATACTACAGTGTAGGAAAAGATATCCTAGCAGAGTAAATATGCGTAAACATCTGCAAAGTACTAAAATTCTGATAACACCAGATGAGAGACTGCTAGCAAAGATTAAAATACACGATTGTTTCGGAGTGTGGTTGTTGCATTCCGGAGCAAACGTTTCCATTCTTGGAAACGGATGCGAAGATTTCCTAAAAAGAAACAATTTAAAATATCATTCCTTGCGCGCGTTTGTTTACACGGCTGGTGGAAATCAGCAGAAAATACTCGGCTCGATATCCTTACTGGTCACTTTTAAAAATATTACGACAACTATTCCCTTTTATCTTGTACCGTCATTAATCCAAGAAGCATACCTGGGAGTTGATTTCTGGAAGGTATTTGCGTTAGCTCCCGATTTATTTGCAACCGTTTCGTGTTTAGACTTTCCAAATGAAGATGAGTCAAACTTCCATCAGCTCACACCAGATCAGAAGATAGCATTGCAAGAAGTTGATCAGGAGTTTCCCTCGTTCGAAAAGCTAGGACTAGGTCAAACCAGTTTAGTGACGCACCATATAGACACGGGTGATGCGTTGCCAATTAAAAGTAAGCACTTTCCTCTTTCACCACCCAGGCAGGCAGAAGCCTATAGCGAAATTGAAAGGCTACTCAAGATGGGAGTGATTGAGGAATCGAATTCACCATGGTGTAGTCCAGTGGTACTAGTCCGGAAACCAGGCAAAGTCAGGCTGTGCATAGATTCCAGGAAGGTGAACGCGGTAACCAAGAAGGACTCGTATCCTTTGCCCCATATTAATGGACTGTTGAGCAGGTTAAAAGATACATACTGCAAGTTCTGCCAGAAGGAAATTCGGTATCTCGGGTATTTGATAGGGAATGGTTGTTTGAAAGTAGACCCAGGCAAAAAAGATGCAATCAAGGATTTTCCGATTCCAAAATACCCTCGTCAGGTTCGCGTTTCAGACCATATATTCAGGGATTGTCTTTTCGGATAATTACTGACCATTCAAATCTCAAGTGGCTAACGACACAAAAAGACTAGAGTGGCAGGCTGGCAAGATGGTCGCTTCTATTGCAAAGATACAACTTTAGGATGGAGCATCGCAAAGGATCATTGAATGTTGTGCCGGACACCCTTTCGCGTTTTGACGTGGACGAATTCTTCTACTACACCTCCGGAAATTGACTTGGCATCACCAGAATTCGACGGCGCAGAGTACTCGGAGCTTCGTAAACCAATTAAAAACAATCAAGGGTTACCCGATCTACGCATAGTCGACGATAGAGTTTACAAAAGAGTGATGTTTCGAAGAGGTGCGGAAGAGGAAGAGGATTCCCTCTGGCGTTTGTGGTTACCGGAAGGGCTGACGGAGCTCGCAATCAAATGCTCACATGATTCCAATGCTAGTTACCATGGAGGTTGGCAAAAGACTTTAGAGCGTGTTCGGCAGAAATATTTTTGGCCGCAAATGGCAAGGACAAATGCCTTTATGTGAACCGATGCGAAACCTGCAAAGCCGTGAAAGCCAGAAATCAAGTACCCAGACCACCTATGGGCAATGCCTTCGTATCCGAGAGGCCATTCCAGCGTCTTTATAGCGATTTCCTAGATTTTCCAGCTTTCGGGGTCCCTCAATTCGTCCATAGTGATAACGGGAAGCAATTCATTTCGAAGGAGATGCAGCAGTTTTTTGAAAACTTTGGGGTTGTTCATATTAAGACGGGGTTATACTCACCGCAGACTAACGCCTCTGAACGCGTGAACAGAGAGATTGTTTCGAAAGTTAGAATATTCCTGAAAGACAAACAAGATCACATGGACTGGGACAAACATATTCCCGAATGTCTGTCGGTTTTAAGAAGCGATTACCATACGTCGATACAGAGCTCGCCATACTACGCGTTATTTGCACAAAATATGATACAACATGCGTCAGCCTATAACATCTTGGAGAAACTTGGTAGCCTAAGACAAGACGAAGTCACGATTACAAGCAGAGCTGATAAGCTAGCAAACATTCGCGAAAACATACGAAGGGACCTTGAGCTAGCGCAAGACAGAGCAGCGAACACGTACAACAAACGCACGCAGGTTGTGAATTACCGGGACGGACAAGAAGTATTCCGGAAAAACTTCGCTCTTAGCAATTTTAAGCAAGGCATAAATGCTAAATTCTTGCCTAAATATATCAAGTTCCGTGTTCTCCGAAAGGTAGGCAATGCTTTGTACGATTTAGAGGACTTGAATGGCAAACCGATCGGGAGGTTCCATGCATCTGACATCCGGCCGTGACAATGTCATCTGTCACGAAGAGCGATCCGAAAGTAAAGTAGTTTTTTCCAAAATTAATAATCACGTTTTTTCTAAACTTAGCGATAGGGTAAAACCTTGACCGCCCGCAGACTGCCCGGGGTCCCACTTTGCATGGCTTTTCCTCGAAGCTAAGTCATGTAGGGCTGTAACTCGCTTTTGTAACTCTTCCCTACCGATCATTTCTCTGCTGGTAGAGAATATACGTCATTCTCTACTCTTTCTTTCCTCTTACTGTCCTTTTCACTGGGCGCTTTGGCGGTCGGGGACAAACCGCCCAGTATCCCCCCGTCCATATTAAATACATAGAATCCAAAAGCTGATTACACTTAGAAGCTGTCAAGTTTTAACTAGCACATGAGCTATATAAAATTCTGACGTTTGTATTCACCACAAAACTGTCAAATTTGTAAACTAGCAATTTTCAAAGATTTTTCGGTTTGCGGTTAAGTCCGGAAAAAAACACTTGCAAAGGAGTCACGGCAACGCCGGATTTTTTTGTATATTCCTCCTTGCACTGCGGCAAATTCCATTTGGAAGAGTAGCGGAACTAGTCCAAATGACGCAGTGCCCGTTATTCTTCCAAATGGAATATTCCCGCAGTGCAAGGGTATAAAAACCTGCTGGCAACCCCATAGTCGGCCATTTGTACCTCAGAATGACACTCGAAATACTCGGAACGGGTGAGCAGCGAAACACCCTAAAATTTTAAGAACGTGCCCATTTGAAAACATTTGTCATGTGGTTAAAATAAAGAAATAATTAAATGCGTTTCTATTGAACAAACAAAAACGGGGAAAAAATTTATTACAAAGAATTATTCATACAGTGAAATAGTGAACCGAAAATCGCCGCGAAAGATCGTACGTTGTGCAAGTGTGGATGAAAGGTGCACTTTTCTTCTGTCGGAAAAGTTGCTAGATCAAGTGCTGCGCGCAACCGTTTGCTTAGAGGCTAATGTTATCAAGGACGGGAGTTACATTATACTAATACATCCGTTCTCAAAGCCCCCTTAAGTTAAATACGCCATAGTCCTACAAATTCTCGGAAGAACAATTGGAGCTACCACACCACGAAGAAGCCCTGCACTTACTCCGGGTGCGCCAATCGTGGGCGCTAAAGATGTGAAAATCGTATATGAAGATACTGTGAGGTATGTTCATTATTCCAGCAAACATAAGTAGTCATATTTCGGAGCCTTTACGCTCATAATGAGCTCTTAGAGATGTTTCCTTTCCTCCGGAGGTTGACTTATACGAGCTTAGATTCATGCTTCAAATGAGCTGCGATAGGAGTCACCTTGGACTCTTATTGGCCTTATACATGACTACATTCGGACTCGTTGGTGCCGGATGGTGCATTCTAACATACATACTTATATACTTTTAATAGAAGCAGCTGCAGCTAGATTTTGTATGCACATACATATATTTGGTTCTTGTTTCCTAATTATTTTCAATTTCTGTATCAACACGTTTAAATAAAGACTTCGAATCTTTATTTATTGTATATCGGCACAAAGAGTTGTCTCATAACCTGAATCATATATAACTCCTTAAAGATCCATATAGGAGCTAACATTTTTTTTTAAATACTCATGGTTCTTACCCGCCTAGGGCTGCTTTCGGGCTCATATATACTGAACGCTCAGAATATGTTTGCGGGGATACCTCACCTTATATATGTATATCTGTGTTTATGTGGAGTAGTGGCTTGGGTCGAAAGGCTGGCTTTGGTGCAATTCGGCGTTTGCAGCTTACGATTGCCAAAGACTCACTGGAGCGAGGCGTTGAAGAACTTTTGGCCCATAAACATGCAAGAAATAGTTCCGATATGGACTATATTCTTATTAAGTCTCATCCAAATTCCTTGTCATTTAAAGAAAAAGGGAATGCCGCAGCTTAATAGGGCCGGCTCCCCAACGTGGGCTGCTGTTCCATACGAACATGGGTATATACCCTATATTATATTACATATACATTATATACTATATACCAATTAAATTAATCCCATGCAGGTAGTAACAACGCGCCAGCAGCGGGTTCAAACGCGCGATAGCAACGACGACGCCGCCACACCAGCGGCTGCAACCACCCGCGGAAGCAACACCGCGCAAGCAACAAAAACCGCCCCAGTAGAGGGTTCAACGCCGCCATAGCCGCGGTCACAGCGCGCAATTATAACAACCGTGATCAACCGGGGTGAGCATCCGGGCGACAACCATAAAAGCCACAGTCGAGGTCACAACGAGTGACAACAACCAGCGCGGCTACCATAGCGTGCGCAATACCAGCAACAACAGCGCGCAACACCAACAACCGTCATCAACCGGGCGACAACCACAAAAGCCACAGCCGCGGTCACAACGAGTGACAACAACCAGCGCGGCTACCATAGCGTGCGCAACACCAGCAACAACAGCGCGCAACACCAACAACCGCCATCAACCGGGGTGAGCACCCGGGCGACAACCACAACCGCCACAGCCGCAGTCACAACGAGTGACAACAACCAGCGCGGCTACCATAGCGTGCGCCACACAAACAACAACAGCGCGCAACAACAGCACGTAACACCAGCCACAGCAACAACCAGCGTGGCTGCCATAGCGCGCAACACCAGCAACAACAGCACGTAACACCAGCAACAGCAACAACCAGCGCGGCTACTATAGCGCTGCATAACACCAGCAACTACAACAACAGCAGGCCACACACAAGCCAGCTGCAATAGTGGGTGAGTCCTTCGGGCCTGTACGAAAAATTTCATATAAAAAAAGGCAACAATTTAAATCCATTTTTTTCCGGGAATACATTTAAACTTAACGTGTTATAAGTGCACCTCTTTACTTGAGTAAGCTATTAGTGTGTACCCCCCCTCTCACTCCCCAGTAATAATTGCTTTGGTTCTCGATGTCAGGAGGTTTGTTGGTATATATGTAAATTTATTCCATATATGCGCGCGGGTGCGTTTAATACATAACAGTCTTACCTAGCTGGCCGTGCCACTGGCTTATTTTAAGTTCAAAATAAGTCTTGTTAAAACTCGATCAAAGGATTATTTTGCGCATCAGGGTATATACCAACATACTTACCTACCCTAGGACTATATTATTGGTTTGAAATTCGGTATAACTAAAAATTATAGTGAAGTAATAGTAAATTATATAAGGATAATTTAAGGATGCCGACTGCATTGCTATACAAATTTTGATCAATGTAAATGAGGAAATTTTCGAAAATGTGAAAACGAAATATTTAAAGTTGGAGGAAGGAAAAAGAATAAAACTAAAGGATAAAACTAAAACGAAGAATTTAGTTGCAGGAAAGCGAATTCAAATAAAATTGGAATGACATAAGTTTATAATAGAACAACATTAATTTTAAAGAATAAACAAACAAAACGTTTTAATATAATAAAACGAAAGATACCTTTAAATAAAGTAACCTAATATAAATCCACATAAAATACAATTTAACGTAAATTTAACTTAAATAATTCTAATTAACTGAAACATAAAGAAAATGTAAATTTACATAAAAAGGCCACTATATAACAAAAACTTAATATAAATAAATAATAACATTAATACTAATAATAAACAAAAAAGGAAAAAGGATGAAATAGAAAAGAAAGACTAAAAGAAATGAATTAGATTACCTGAACCCAAAACCAAAACAAATGAATATAGAAACCCCTTAAATTAAATTAAATTTAGGAGAAATATTACTAAGACTTAACTATAAGTACCTTAGGATAACTTGACCTACTTACCTAAATTACTTACCTTAACTTACTCACCTGAGTTTCCTATTTAATTCATTTACCTGAACTACATACCAGACGTACCTACCTGATTTTAGCACCTAATATAACATTTTTGCAATTACTTACCTGATATTACCTACTTTAACTTTTTACCTGCTATTATTTAATATACGTTAAATTTTTCTTTAGAATACCGGATATATTGTAATTATCGCATACCTACCTTTATCGGAGGTATATTTCATTTGAGAGACTTGCCTTTGTTTTAGATATTACAATCACATATCTACCTTAGTCTTAGTTTTTTCCATACACTCACTTTAGAGTTAAGACTTAGCGTTAGGATGATTATTTTAAGAAATAGTTTTAGGAAAATTAATTATCAATAAATTTGTTAATATAAGATTGGACTACTTTAGTTATTTAGGAAGGCACATTAGGGATATAATAATGGGGCTACCGGCATTAGGGTGCAACGGTAGCCATGGATGAGGGTGGGCCAGCACCGGGCGTCACATCAGCATCGGTGGCGCCCTTATATTCGGCCATGGTTGTTTTTCTTTTCATTTTAGCTTTCGTAGTTGGGGTTTTGGTTTCTATGGCTTTTGAGTTTATTATAAATTTTTAATTTGGGTCTTTTTCAGCTTTTTTTTAGTTTGTGTTAACGGTTTTTTTTTAGTTTTTGAATATTTTGTTGCGTGTCCGTCGGTTAAAGACGTTTGACAAGGCATGACTGTTTCTCTGCTATGGCGCAGGGAACAGTAGTGAATGCAAGAACCCAGCCCAGCCGACATGACTAGCCATAGTGCACCCTATTGTGTCATGCCGCCTGCATTCACTGCTGCTCCCAATGTATGCGTACCATAACAAGTCCGAATTCCGGTAAGTAACACAGAATAATGTCAGGAGCAGGTAATAATGTACCTTTGTACTATTTAGCATGTCATTGGTCAATAACAAGAGCAACTTAAATTTAAATCTATTAAATACATTCTAGCGTGTCTCAGTCCTTTACCCATAAAAGCGGCTATAACTTTTTTTTCTATTCGAAACAGTAAGAGTGGCACCTTTCTGAAATCTTTATTAAATGAGCAATTTTTTATGTAATGTAAAGTTATAGCTCAGTATATTTTTTTTCACCAGAGATAGTCCAAGTTTGGGAAGAAAATATCAAAAAGTTAAAAATCCCAAAATAGTCCTAATTTTATGATGGTTCCTTAATATATTTTAACTACATTGCATTTGAGTATGGAGAAGCAGCTATCTGGAAGTATTTTACATAAAAAGTTTACTAAGTATAGCCTGGTTTGTAGATGCAGTTAAAGAAAATACATGAAAAGGCACGATTTTTTTTTATTCAAAAAAATGTAAATATTTCAAAACCGGTGACACTTTTACCTGAAAATTTTTTGTTTATCAGAGAGCTCACCCGCTCACCTACCTTCCTCTAAAGTTTGGCACGTTACTTCTGGGACACCCTGTATAAGAGCTTGACTATTATTCATCCGATGAAATATATTTTGGTAAAGGGGTTTATAGACCTTTAAAATGATGTGTAACAATCAGTGTGACCATTTTAATCCAAGTTATTCAAAAGTGATACATTTTCCGATGCATTTTGAAGAGACAATTTTTCTAAATTTTGGTACTTTTCCAATAGTGTAAGAAAATTCCCGTATAAGACCAAAAAATTGCCAGAGATGTTTACAATTTCTTCGCACGTAGGGCTAAAAGGGTGGGTGAATTTTCCGAATTTCAAAGCTACGTTAGTGTTAAAAATCATAAAATTTTGCGTGTCAAACGTTCGCTGAAGCAAGCTGTTGATTGTTTACCGTCCCAGTGGAGCGCGTTGCAATTTATTTTTCACATTTTGTTTCGATGACGGTATGAACCAAGCGCCGGCTGTTGTCGAAAAAAATGATTCCGCACCTATAAGAAATGATTATTTATTTTTGTAAAATATTAAGTAAAGTCTTGAAAACGCTTCTTACGAATCCTCCCATAAATTGCACACGACATGCATACATGCTTATGCTTACAACTCGGCCATCCTGACGACTAGAATCTCCTGATTCTTCGCCATTTACATGTTTAGAGCACTATCTATCACATCCTTTCATACTTCTTGTTTCACAATCGAACCAAGGTTTTAATTTTTGTAACTGACCAAGTGCCCTTATACGGTATCTGTGTTTGTTGGAAGCCCTCAACATCTTCTACCAAGTAGCGCTCGTTTTCTAAAATTTGCATTACTTTGTATGTCCCTCTAAACTTCGGTATTAATTTACTCGGAGATCCTACCTGAGAAATAGAATTGGTTATAACATCATAATCTCCTATTTTAAACTTACGCTGGTGTAGCCGCTTAGCATCTGCGTGCTTCTTGTTATACTCTTGGGCTTCTTGTTGCACTATCCCTGCTTGTTGCCTAATGCCCCTAACAGATCTGGGGTCAGGCACCTGTATTGGTTTCAAACAATTTCCTTTCAACGTATCTAATACCTTCCCCTTTTGCTTAACTCCAAACAGCATTATGCTGAGATGTTCGTTGAGCGCTTTATGTGCTGTGTTATTCATTGCATACTCTACCCCTTACAATACTTTTTGCCAACTGACATTAATTTCTGAGTTAACAATTTTTGCAATCATCGGCCCTAGGATCCTATGCACAATTTCAGCTTGTCCATTCGCCCGAGCAGAGTTTGTCGCGATCTTTATGTGTTGGACATTATTTGCCTCCAAGAAATTTTCGAAATCATTGGACGTGAAGCAAGTTCCCCTACCTGACACTAGACACCTTGGCCTACTGAACGCTCGGATGTAATCTTCCAGCGAACTATTGCTTCTTTCGATGCTGTAGTTTTTGCTGGATATAGTCGGACAAACTTCGTACACCCATCTATTACTACCAGAATGTGTTTATATTTCGTACTACTAATGGGAATGGGACCATAGTGGTCCATGATGCAATAATACAAGGTGGTATCAGTTGTGACAGCTCGATTTGACACTGCCTTAGCTCAGTAGAATAAGAAAAATGGGAAGAAATGAACGCCCATTTGGGGGAAAAATATAAAATTTCATATTTTCTTCTAAACAAAATTTGCTTTTTTATAGTATATTCGCAATGAAATTAAATAAAATAAGATATAATACCTTTTTGAGAAAACAAAATGTGTATACTGAGAAAAAATAAAAAATTTTTAGGCAAATAATTGTTAAAGAAGTAACACTGTATCAGCTAAGGCAGCCAATATGGCGGAATTAAAGCGAGAAGTTGCCAACCGATAACACCTTGTATTATTGCATCATGATAGTGGTCGACATGTACCATTTCAAACGGCTTATTTCCTTTTGGAATCATATTCAGGCCGATTCTTAATACTCCCGGGGAGTTTGGTCTCCGGGAATTTGTTTCTCCCGAGAAAGAAATCCCCAGTAATTAACTCCCAGGAGTAGCATTTTCTCCGAAAACTTGGGAGGAGGAAATTCGAACTTCGAAAAACCTGTTTGACACTTTTTGAGAGCTCAGCTCCGCAATTTAATATAAAAAATCTTCAGGGAATTTTTATTCATGATAGGAGGAAAGGGAAAAGAGAGAAAACTCCCGGGGAGTTTCTGTTCAGAATCGGCCTGATTAAGGTGTCCCTCTTTTTCCCGTGTTTTGTAGAGAACACTATACACTTCAAGCAATTTTCAATATGAACGACTACTTTTTTCCTAATGCTTGGGAGCCGGTAACTTTTCTTTATTATCTCTACGACCTTGTCAATACCGACATGACCCATCTCGTCATGATACTTGTACAAGACGTGTTTTTTCATCGATTCTGGTACATAGAAAAATAAGTTAATATTATTCTTTCTGTAAACTATACCGTTTCATTTCAAAGTGTTTATTCTCAGCCGTTTCTAATTGTTTTCTAACATTCTTTATACTTTCATCTCTATTTTGGCATATGATTAAGTTCTCCTCAAACGTATTTGTATGGATCGGCAGTATATTGTTTACTCTACTAAGCGCATCGAAATGCTGCATCTTTTTACCCATCCTATGTTCTAGTTGGTAGTCGTGGTTTTGAAGTTCCATTGCCCACCTTGCAATACATGGGTTAATATATTTTTTGTTAAGCGTTAATGTCAATGAATTACAGTCGGTCAGTCAGTTTGAACGCGTAGATTATTACCAACGTCTCCAACTCAAAGCTGTGATACCTATGTTCTATGTTAGTCGTGCGTTTTGAGAAATAAAAAATAGGATGCCGCTTTTTACCCTTATTTCTATGAAACAATATTGCCCCAAATACCTGCACAATAGCGATACCTGCCTTAAAAATTGTGCAACTATTATCAATTATCAAGGGAATTATTACGTTTACCTTCAGTGGCCCTACAATTACCTAATTTTAAAAGTTATTTATTTTGCTCATCTCGCAGAACAGCGAAAATGGGTATCAATTTAAGTAGTTATATAGATAAATGGATACCATTCGGTAAAAATTTCGCTTGCAGTAATTTCTACGTGGTAAGTGCTCCTCCATTATTTGGTTACTCATTGAATTAGTAAATAAAATTCGCTTAAGTGCTTTTTTTGGTTAAGTGCACAAGTTTTTCGTGCAAAGAAGGATGGGCAGCTAAGCAAAATATACTGTATATCGAATCCATTTCTTTATGACCGAACGTAAATTTTAATTTTTTTTTTAAGGTCATAAAGCGGTTTTGCTATTATCGAGAAATCTTTTATAAATCTGCGGAAGTACGAACAGAGCCCTAAAAAACTATGTACTTCCTGCACCTTTGTTGGCATTGCAAAATTTTCTACAGCTCCTTTCTTGTCAGCCCTAATGCCTTCACAAGTAATCAAATAACCCAGATATGAAATTTGATTGAAGGAATTAACACTTATCTAGCCGTAACTCTAACTTGTTCTGCACTAAACGTTGGAAAACTTTCTCTAGAACACGAATGTGCTCGTCCAAAGTTTTTGTTGCCACCATAATATCCTCAAGGTATATTATAACTTCGCCACTACATATCATGTCAGGAAAAATTTTATTTATGAACTTTTGAAAAGTCGCTGGGGCATTTCTACGAAACTCAAACTGTCGTAGAGTTGTTGTGAACGCAGTATGTTTTACCGACTGTTCCTCAACGTAAACATGGAAAAAATTAATTTTTAAGATCTCGCTTTGTAAATAACTTCGTATTTGCTAATCTCTCTAACAAATTACTATCAATTGTATAAGATAGTTGTCTTTCGCAGTAATTTAATTTAGTTTCCCATAATCAACACACATTTGGAGCGAGCGAGCGTTTCCTTGTCTACTTGGCAACGCCACATCTCAAAATTTTTGCTCTTCTATTGCCAGCTTCAGCCTCAACATTTCGATTTATTTTTCGAGCAACTTAACTTTGAGACACTCGGACTCGACATTGGCCACGCTGTTAAAATATCGACGCCGGTCATCTACTTCACGGCTTGTGTGCATTTGTATGCCAAACTCGCATCTATATTGTAGTTTGCATTTCTGTCTGAATCGATGTCCGCTATGTTGGCCGTTACATTGTCCGCTACATTTTCTGCTCCATTGACCGCTACGTTGTTTGCTGCAATTACCACTACATTGACCTTCCATTGTTAGCTGCATTTACCGCTACATTGTCCACCGCATTTTTTACTGCATTTCCCGCTACGCTGTCCACTGCATTTGCCGCTTCGTCGTCTGACTCACTGCTTCTTCCATCGCTTCTTTCGGCAACGTTGTCATTGCTTTCGTCAGTTAAATCCACTGGTTCGCTACCTGGGCACAATCCGTATTCCTCTGCAGATAACTGAGCCTTGCCCTTAGTAACGCCTTTGCTCCGTTGCGTTTACGCCAACGGCTGCGCACCACGCCTTTAATTGGAGAAGTGTACATATACTTTTCTGCCCTCACGACCTCGTCTCCCTTTTAAACCGCGCGAAAAAATCTATTAAAGAAAAACTATCCCCCCTATTGTGAATTTCCATACGATAAACGCTTGCAAGCGCATCGTATGAAATCAGTATTGGGATTGCCGTTTTCATACGCCCGACAGATGCACTATTGTGAATGACCGTGGTTTTTGCAGATAACGTAAATTTATTGAGAAGGTCCAAGAACGAATCAGCGTGGAAACTGTCAAATACCAACAAAACTGGCGAAGCTAATTTTAAGAGCGGCCAGCCAGAGACAATCGAATTTTAACAGAGCCCAGCCAGAGGCAAAATAATTTTAACAGAAATTGTCTCATCAAAGCAAATGCATATTTTTCTTGTTAGACATGAAATGCTGATGGCTTTTTACGTTTTTACAACGCTTTTATTGTTCTTTAAATTGGTTAATTATTTAAAATAAATGCATGCATATGTCGAAATATGTAATATGTACATATTTGGGCAATTCACAAGGTGTTGTGAAGTTATATTTTCCTAACAAAAGTTGTGTTAAAACACGACGGTTGTGAACACCTGTTACGATTATTTATTATATCTCAGCACTTAACCTCACATAACACCGAATAAACATAGGTTGCAGAGTTGTATCGTCATGTGTTATTTTTCTTCACAAAACAATAACAACATTTTTACAACTGTCATGAAATATCATGACTTCACGACAAACACGACAAATACGACACCTTGTGAATTGCCCAATTGTGTACATGCATATGTATGCGAGAGATACAATTTTGTGAATCTGAAATGTGAATGCTATGCAAATACATATGTATGCAATTGGCAAATTCGTAGGTGATTTGCCGTCGGCATTTGAGTTGGAAAAATCGACTTTTACTTTTTTACCGATTCATATGGTAGATGCTACGCTATTTTCAATGCAACAAACCACAGTTTTCTAGCTGCCTTAGTTTTTCCCCAAATTCACTTTAAAGATGGACACATTGACCAAAAAACGCAAATGCGCACTGTTTGGTGATTTGGTGTCGGCATTAAAAGCGAAGCAAATCGGTTTTTATATATTTAACGATTCTAATGGTAGTTTATAGACACGATATTTTCAATGCAACAAACTGCAGTTTTCTAGCTACCTTAGTTTTCTCACAAATCCACTTCAAATATGAATACATCGGCAAAGAAAGTACAAATGCATTGATTGCACTGCACGTGTTATATTCAAAGTGAAACTTCAACTTAGATTCGACTTTATTTGGTCTGCGAATATGCCCCAATAGTTTTGGAGTCAGATGAAAATGCATTTCCCCATGCATATGTATGTGCATACATATGTACTGCATTAATTGATAACGTTTTTACATGCATACATATATATGTATGCATGTAAAAACGTTATCAATTAATGCAGTACATATGTATGTACATACATATGTACTGCATTAATTGATAACGTTTTTACATGCATACATATATATGTATGCATGTAAAAACGTTATCAATTAATGCAGTACATATGTATGTACATACATATGTACTGCATTAATTGATAACGTTTTTACATGCATACATATATATGTATGTACATATGTGCATATTACTGCCAAAATGCTACACACATACATACAAATGTACATATATACAACTCACGGCAGCATACATACATATGCACATAATTACACGCATACTTAAATACAACAATAACTATTTCTTTCATAACCGCATGCGCGTATTTCTCAAGGCCAAGTAAATTCATTCATAAAAATAACCGCAGCACATCTCCCCATAAATTCATCACCAACAAGCGCAACTTTTTCAATCCGACACAAAAATTCTAAAATGTAAAATTGAAGAAATCTCGGCCAGCCAAGTGAAAAGTAGCAATTATTTCTCTATATGCAGTAAAATAAGTTATCTCGAATTTTGGTAATTTTTGGTAATTTTTGACAAAACACCCAATTTCTCTTTTCCCAACCAATATTTCAATCATTAACTAATATTTTAAGGTGTCATTTTATTAACCATTAAATAAAAGTACACGTTTTCTGCAGGAAAAGACAATCTATTTTTTTTTTTAATAAAATCAAAACTTCTAAAATCACAAACATATGTGGTTTTATCGGAAGTTCACAAATGTAACGTGGCAACTTAGCTCGTTTTCACATTTTTCGGTCCGAAATTGTAAAATTTTTGTCCATGACGCGCCACAATTTTTGTACAGGTGGGTCAATGTGCCTTAAACACCATTTATATATATACAAAAAAATTATTTTATTTATTTTTAATATTAAAAATTTCTATACTTCAAAGCGTTTATAAAAATATATTTACATATATGCACGGACGATGTTTAATATTTTTCATCCGTAAGCACATTTTCAGTACCATAAAAGATTCCAACACATCAAAGTACAAGCAATGCAATGTCCAAGCTAGTGCTACTCCACTGTACATGTGTATATGAATGTATGCATGTATAAGTGTAAAAATGTCATTTCCAGTTTGTGTTTAACCCATTTTAGCGGACATAGTTTTTTTGGTTCCAGCGGTTAATAACACACTATTTTACAACGCTTTTAATGGTTAATCTTCATGAAAGTTACATGTATCGTCGAGAACATGGTTACATGTAGAATTTTAAATTAATTATTATTATTCTCCATACAAAATGTACAAGTATTGCCTTATTAAATGCAAAGTTATTCGAAAATCTAAATATTTCGTAAACGTAGGGTTAATGGTTTCGCGCACGTGCCAATCTGGTGGCGATTCGCAGAAATTAAATAATTTGTGTTGATGGAAGCGGCGAGGGGAGAACGAAAGCAGAACAATCGTATATATGTATGTATGTACATATGTACATTTATAAATGCATACATACTTACATTTTCATTTGTTTGTCTCTTTGGATGCATGAAAAATTTGGTAGAAGAAATAGGTATTGAAATGAAGTTTACAAATATGTGCTTTATAAATTTAGGTTTAGTTATTAGTAAATTAGATATGTAAATGACAATGTGGGGGACAAATATGCACATGAGTAGTGAGCTGCCACCCATCCAATGGCAACTTACATGACTTTATTAGAAAATATTTGAAAACTGAATAAATATTGAAAATGTTGAAAAATTTGTTAAATAGTTTCGGCTTAGATTAGCGAGATCTTTACTAATTGCTGCGAAAATCCGACGTTTTCAGATTTTTAGTATTTTTAAAAAAAGTTTCCAAGTCGAAAATAATTAGAAACTGAATTATTTCCATAAATATCGGAAACATGGAAAAAATTCATTCAGACTTTCGACTTAGTTTAGGAAGATCTCTACAAAAAAAAATGGAAAATAATTCTTTTCGCAGTTTTTTTTTCAAAAAAATTCTAAGTCGAAGAGATTAAAAAACTTAGTTATTTCCATAAATATCGAAAAAGGTGCTTAAATAGTTTCGGCTTAGTTTAGCATAAAGGATTTTTTCACAGGTTTTGGTTTTTTTGTTTTTCAAAAAATCCAATACCAATACAGTTTTTTACTTGAAAATATCACAAAAATTGGAAAATGTTATATAATATTTTCGATTTATTTTAACGTTGTTTAAACAAATCACCGAAAAGAAATTATCTTTTTCCCCTAAAAATCTATTTACAAAAAAATTTTACTCCAATAAAGTTTTATAATTGAAAATCTAACAAAATATTACAAAAGTCAAAAAAATTCTATATAACCTTTTCGATTTATTTTCACAGTATTTGTAGAAATCACCGGGAAAAGGGATTTTTTATCACAAAATGTTTTCACAAAAAACAAACACTTATAGGAGTTTTCTATTTGCAATCATTAATAAAATATCACAAAAATCGGAAAATGTTATATAATATTTTCGATTTAATTTCATGTTACTTGTATAAATCACCAAAAAAATAATTTAATTTTTTTACTAAAACAATTATTTTCACAAAAAATCAAACACTATCACAAAAATCATCAATATTCATATTTAATTAACATTCCAAACGCTCTCGTGAGATTTAGCTCTGTTAACATTCTTCTTTTATGCTTTGTATTTTGCTTTCGCTGTTAAGTATTCCAAATATTTGTCGCTCTTAAAATGCGCTTCGCTTGTTCAGTTGGCTCGAAAAATGTGGCATTCACAGTTCTTGGACCTTCTCTATAAATATACGTTCCCTGGTTTTTGTTTACTATATTTTGTGAAATTGAGAACGAGCAATAAAATAAAAATTAAAGGACATAATTTCTACAATATCAATTGCGTTTTTTATAAATTTAAATGAAGGAAGTAATGAGACTCGCATAGAGACTATCAACAGAAGAAATTTAAGAGTTGCTTCGAAACCACTGGAAATGAGTTCTATATTGAAGGTAGCTCATATATGTACATTTAAAAGTTCAATTATTAAGGAGCGCTTTTAGTTTTCAGAGGAGTTTTCGACTTTCCAAAGAAGCAGTTATTTATATCCTGAATGAAGTAGAAAACAAATTGCGTGTACAGAAAAATAAGTCATCCATACCAAATATAATAAAGGTCTGCGCAACTCTAAGGGCCGTTTGCACCATGTCCAGTTAACGCTAACTGGAGGTACATCCTTCAGTTAAGCACGTTAACTGCTTTATCGATCACATGTTATATGATGGGTGTCGATAACGTCGATAAAGATGTTTAACTGGGAGTTAGAATTAACTAGACATGGTGCAAACGGCCCTAAGACTTCTAGCCCAGAATGTTGGTAATGAGGCGTTACTTGGTTTAGCCCAACCTACTGTTTCCATTGTATTGAAAGAAACGCCACTCTATGTAGTAAGTGGATTAGCTCCAAGTATACTGAGGAAGAAAAGAGAAGAGCAAAATATAGCTTCTTTGCATCAAGTGGTATTCCCGGGGTAATTGGATGCATTGACGGGACCCACATTAAGATTGTGGCAACAGAAAAGTTTGCAGCATTTGTATTACTATCGAAAGGAGTATTTTAGCATAAATGCAATGCTAGTAAGTAAAGAAATTTCTATACAGTAATTTAAAGTATTTTAAGTTTAATGTTTTTTCCTGTTACAATTTTGCGCCCGTTTTAGACCTGCGATGATTTAATGAACATAAAATACATCAATGCCAAGCACCCCGGCGCTACACATGACTCCATGGTTTTTCAAATGTCGGGATTAAAAAGACAATTGGAGTCAATGTATAACCGTGGTGAATCTAACACCTGGTTATTAGGTACTCAACTTGTAACTCAAACATTTCAAATTTAATTTTTTTACTTTCTATGTTTTAAGCTGACGCTGGATATGCCTTAGCGCCTTATTTACTAATACCTTACAGGAATCCAGAAGAAGGTTCAGTAGAAAGTTTATATAAGTCGCGACACTCTAAAGCAAGGAGTATTACGTAAAGGACGATTGGGGTTTTAAAAAGCCGGTTTCGCTGTTTGGTAAGTGCTCGCGCACTTCACTGCACTCCTGCAAAAGCCACTTTGATCATAAATGTTTGTGCAGCTGTACATAATATTTGCAATTATTACAATGTACCATACGTCGAAGAGGATACTGCAGACCTGCAAAATGAGAATTCGGAAATTGCAATAGAAACTTCTAAAATGACTGCTCGAATGCGACAAGCTACAGAAGAAATGTGTTGTCTTGTTTGTATTGATCTTTACTATATTTCTTTTTTTATCAAAAAATAAAGCTTCTTGCTTCAGGTACAAACTCAAGTCCATAATTTTTTAATATAAAATAAGATCACATCCTAACAAGCAAAATAAACTTAAAGAAAGATTTTTTTAAGTTTTCAATTATAAACATTAAGCTTACAAAACGTTGATTTTTTGTTTATAAAACGCTTGAAAGTAAGCGTAATATAATCGAAAAGGAACATTGGTTATAAGCGTAGAAATATAAACTTGTAATAAATGTTCAAAAGAAAGCTTTTTATAAGCGTAAAAGTGTAAACTTATAATAAAGGTTCAAAAAAAGTTGTTTATAAGCGTATGAATATAAACTTACTAAAAATTTTTAAAAGAAAGCTTTTTATAAACATTTTTATAACCCTTTATTTAAAGATATTTCATTAAAAACTCATGCATAGATTGCTTAACATCTAGAAACTAAACGAAATGCGAATTTTCGGCGGACTCATCTACAGTCGCGAAAATATAAATAGGGAATAGACATTTTAGTATACAAATTCACGATAACACACAAAAATTAAGCATAAAAAAGTTAATTATTACATCTTGTTGCGTGCTTTCAATCAGGGATGGGCGTAATCAGGAAAATGAATAATTGAATAAAAAAAAATAAGAATAAGCTTTCATTCATTATTCCAACAATTTTGAATGACGAATAAATTTTTATTCTTCATTCAAGCACTTGCGAATGATGAATAAATTTTTATTCATCATTCAAGTAATTTCAAATAACGAATAAATTTTTATTCTTCATTCAAGCACTTTCGAATGATGAATAAATTTTTATTCATTATTCAAATAATTTCAAATAACGAAGAAATTATTATTCATCATTCAAGCACTTTTGAATGATGAATAAATTTTTATTCATTATTCAAATAATTTCAAATAACGAAGAAATTTTTATTCATCATTCAAGCACTTTCGAATGATGAATAAATTTTTATTCATTATTCTAATAAGTTCAAATAAAGAATACATTTTTATTATTCATTCAAGTAATTTAAAATAACGAATAAATTTTTATTCATCATTCAAGTAATTTCGAATGAAGAATAAATTTTCATTCATGATTCAAGTAATACTGAATAACACACAATTTTTCATTTATTGTATAAGCATGAAAATAAGTATGTATGTACTTATTTAATTATCTATATATGTACATATGTACATATATAATACGTGAAGGGATTTTTTGTCCAGGTCACCAAATCTGCGCCGTTCATTCGATTTGAAAAAAATGGGGTGTCAAATGAAAGGGCTCGGGCTGTAGAAGCGCTATAAGGTTTTACTTTTTCGAAAAGAGTTGCCACCTTTAAACAATTTAATTCCAAATATTTAAAAAATAAATTAATTAGTACAATATGGCTATCAATCTAGATCGATTTGAAGAGGTTGTATTTTTTTATTACATACAAGGGGGTTGCCACCTGCTTAAAATAATAAATTCAATTTCAATTATGGAAATTATATAGG
>NW_016158134.1:25420-41114 GCF_001687245.7 Rhagoletis zephyria
TTAAAACAAAAAATATTTCCACTTAATCACATATATCTTACGGAACCAATCTAACAATCGCAATACAAAGTACGGCAAATGAAAGCCAACAAAATTCTCCATAAACCGTATATAACCACTTTTGATAGACGTGATAGTTTCTGAGAATTTAATAAATTACTCCAGATTTTTTTATGGAATAATTTAAACAAATTCAAATTTTAACGGGAAAAATTAAAAGAAAAACATTTTTTTTGTAGATTTTTTTATTTTGTGTGAATGCCCGTTACTTCACGAAAAAATGAAGCTACCAATGAAGAAAATCGATGGATAAATAAGAAATAAATCAGTGGTAAAATGAAAATGCGCAAGGATTTTTTGTATGAAATATTAGCAGAAAAGAGAGTTACTAAGGTATACATGGCGTATGAGTAACACTCTTTCGTGCTCATTTTTCATACAAAAAATCTTTGCGCGTTTTCATTTGACCTCTCATTACTTCGTTATTTATCCATGGATTTTTTTCATTAGTAGCTTGATTTTTTTTTAACAGAACAGGCTTTAACACAATCGCAAAAAATTTAAACAGAGTCTGTTGTTTCAAAAATTTTTCTCTTGTAAACGTTTGAAAATCTTTTATTTTTTCATCAAAAAATAAATAAAAAATATGGTATTAATTTATTTGTTAGGAAACATCAGAACTATCGAAAAGTGATGTACATACGGATTATTAAGCATTTTGTTAGCTTTAATTTTCCGTAATTGGTATTAAGGTTGTTTAATTAGTTCGTATGATATACGTGTTTAAGTGAAACCAATTTTTGTTTTAAGCTGAATAACGGTAAATTGAAAATATCTCGAAAACTTATCCTTAGAATAAAAGCTTAACTCGATTTTCGGAATCCGCTGGCGATTCAACATAGGAATTGCATAGTGGCATCCATTGAAAATTCTTTGCTGTAAACCAGAGTTATTATAAGGTTAGAACTAGTTTTTTATGTTTTTCCATCAATGGAAAATTTCGAGTTAATATACTTGTGAGAAATGTACAAAATAATATGTTAGTTCGCTTTATTGATCTTTAATATTAAGAAATTATAACGTATGAAGTAAATAAATGAATTGTGAATTTAACTTTTTCAGCTTCTTTTTGTTTATCTTTTCCTCTGGAAAGGGACGAGGAACACTGGTTATATTGCTCCCACTTACATATAGTTTAGATATTAAGCCTTTTGAAAGCCATTGTAATAACTCATTTAACTTATTAAATAATTTGAACAGAATTTTCAACAGAAAGTATAAAAATCCTTATTGCGCATCTACAGACCAAGCCCTTTAATTTGACGCCTCATTTTTGAAAATCGAACGCACAGTCCAGGTTTGATAACAGTCACAAGAAATGCCTGCGCGTATACCCGCAAGGCGTTAAAACGCTAAAATTTACTTTCAGTTTTTAAACAGGTGGCCACCGCGATACGTATGCCAAATTTCATCTAAATCCGTCCCGCTGCATCTGAGGGAAAGAGCTCTCGCATGATGTCGGTTTTTCATTTTATCAGATTTTAAATCCCCCTGCCTGTACCGCTAAAAAAGTTCTTAGTTAAAAAAGTAATCTGCAGGTTTTTATTTTGACATCTCATTTTTGAAATTCGAAACAACGTTGCATATCTGATAACCTTGAAAGAAATGCAATCGCGCATTATATCTGTATATATAGTAAGATATATATTTATATGAGTTTTACAATTAGGGTGCTCACAGTTCTATATTATCTACTGTGTTAATTTTGCCA
Organism: Rhagoletis zephyria; assembly: GCF_001687245.7. Classification (NCBI taxonomy): domain Eukaryota; kingdom Metazoa; phylum Arthropoda; class Insecta; order Diptera; family Tephritidae; genus Rhagoletis; species Rhagoletis zephyria. The sequence continues at coordinate 27,192 of NW_016158134.1, forward strand.
CATGGTAACTTGAAAACATTTTACCATGTGGTAACTTTGTTTGTTGGTGGTTCACATACTAATTAGAGATAACACTTTTGGGCAAAATTACTCGACTTTGTCTCATGTTTTTGCTTTGTTTTAAACTGGCATCTCTGATCAGCTAATTATTCGCGCTAAGAAAAAATGGAAAGTGAAGCAGAAAAACATAAGGAGGGCGCAATTTGAAGGATTTTTAAATATATCTCTGACTATATTTGTTTTATTGACAATTTGAAACACATGTGTGAAGGGTTGCTCACAGTTCAAGTGTGTTATCTTGTTAAAGTTGCCACCTTTTAACTTTAAAAGTAAACTGTGAATACCCTAAATAGGTAGCAACCCTAATACTTGGGTAAAAGTTAACTAAATTCGACCTTAAAATAGGTGGATATATTTTTCAAACGTATTTTCAAATTAAAATCTTCTCTTTTTCATAGCATTATCATATATATTTCAACTAACTGATGAATTAAGTGGATTTGGATTTGTAGACACGTAGAAATCCTTCTAAATAACGTTTAGAGATAAAGCATTTTGGTTGATACCAATTTTTTAATAATGCATTCAACATAAAAGTAATTAATTTGAATATTTTCAAACAGGTGGCAATCCTCTTCAAACGCTTCAAAAATATTCTAGATTTCTTAACGCTCTTTAGTTTAACACACATATATAACTTCCACTTCAATTACGTGGCAACCCTCTTGAAAATATTTTTATACTACGTTCTTAGGACTCTATCGTCTGACACCCATATATAATTTCATTACCCAATGTGCTTTAGTTCACCTTAAACCTGATATTTTGAACAGGTGCAACCCTCCTGCATGCAGATTAGAAATAAACCTGTTTGAAGTTTATTTCGACTGATATCCATCTATTAATAATTTAATTTAATTTGAATTTAACATTTAAAACAGGTGGCAACCGCTTTTAAAACCCACAAAATAGTCTGGATGCTCAAAGCTCTCAACTCACTTTTGCTTGATACCCATGTTTTAATATTTCACATATCTAAGTAACTACTGCATATTTTAATTACTTTCAATTTTTAGATTAGGTGGCAACCCTTCTTTAAATATTTCCAAACTAAAACCTCTTTAAACCTCCCCCGCCCGACGCCTATACTGTCGTCATTCAAAATTGTTGGAATGATGAATAAAAATTAATTTTTTATTTGAATAATAATTCATTCAAAAACGCCCATCCCTGCTTTCAATTACATGCGGTTATTGGCAAATTGGAAAAAACGACATCGATGCAGCTATATATTCCGCTTCATCGCCGCCATTCTCATTGATGAACTTTTCTGAAAAAAATTTAATACATTTTTAATTGAATGTTAAACTAAGAAAGGATAAGGAGAACTCATCATTTGAAGACTCGAATGCTCCACCGATTAGCGCAGCGGGTCCTGGATTGGATTTTTATTTTACCGCATCGGTTTTATTTAATTTTTTCTTTTAACAATATATTTTAAAAAACGTAAACACGTCACTTCCGATTGAAAAATGTTATATTTACTACTTCATGTCGTTGGCATTTGCATTTCATTTATAAGTTTAAGTTATTTATAAACATTCGCTCTCAAAACTTATTAAAGGTTTATTTGAAAAAAACTTTTAATAAGCTTAATATTAAAAATGCTTATTATAGCAAACTTACTTTAAGTTATTTTTAAAAACATTTACTGAAATGCTTGTTGGGATTCGTAGCTTACATAAAGAATTCCACTATATTTTCTAAACTTACTTAAACAAACTAAAATTCACTGTTTTTTTTAATAAAATCATATTCGTAGCTTAATAGTAAATGTATCAAATTAAAAAATGCAGTCCACTACGCTACACTTTATAAATTTACATATATGGGCAAATCTAGAAAACAGGTAACCTTGGTGTTATTTAGCTTTATTTTCACTGTTGGAAACTATATCAAGCTGGTTGCTTTTGGATATAATTCATTGACGTATACTTGAAGCCTCAAAAAAAATTTGGATCAATTTGCTGCATAACTTTTGAATTATAGGTGTTTAAATAAAAAAAATAATGAATACAAGTAAATTTTTTTTGTAATTTTTAAGAGGTGAAAAATTAATTATGTCATAACTTTTGAAGCACTCCATATACTGATTTGAAATTTTATGTGCAATTAGTACTTATGTGTACACTTCATATATAGTAGGTAAGAAAAGTGTGCATTAAAAAATAACGAAATGGCAAGTAACTCAAAGTCTGTAATTCCACATTTCACAATTTTCAAAATTTTCGGTTTATCGCGTATAGTTTTTGAAGCATTTAAGTTTAAGAACTTTTTAAGTATGTATTGTATACTACAAACAATTACGAATAATTTGATACCTGAGCAAAAGCTGTGCTTTCAGAATAAACCAACTTTTAAATATAAAATATTTTGCGATCTTGAGCGTAATTTTTATTCCAAAAACACTTTAATTAAAGGCACATTTGGAAAATACGTCGAAACGATCTAAATCTTTCTATAACTACTAGTCCTTATAAAATTACATATACCTGTAAAATGCTTCAAAAAATTTGTCTCTAGAAGTGTGTAAAAACCCTGATTTACTACTTTTAATGATGCTCCTTCTTTTAGTCAGAATATTTCGAGAGTGGTATCAAAGCAACTTTTTTTCGAAAAATGTTCTGATAGTTGCTCTTACTTAATTGGAGCCTTCTGAATTCAATGGCGTCCTAAGTTTTACCCTATTGGCTCCACTTTTCGAGATAGCGGGACTTGAAACTTTGCTTAAATTTTAACTATTTTATAAAAAAAGTCCCTGGGTTTTGAAGATATTTTACTAAAATTTTGCACATGACCGTTTTTTAATATTACCTTAACTATTCCATAAAATCATCGAAATCGGTTCACTAAAACATATAGCTCCCATACAACTGATTGATCAGAGACGTTGTTTTGCGTTATAACTCCTTCAATTAAACAGGTTAAAATTTAGTATAGGTTCAATTTAACATATAGCACGCATACAATTTATTATTCAGATACGAAGATAGTTATTGCGCAAAAACACATATCTGAGTAATCAGTTGTATTGGAGCTATATGTTAATGTTAACCTATTTCGATAATTTTAAGGAATAATTAAGGGAATATTAAAAAAGTGTTATGTGCAAAATTTTAGTAAAATAACTTCAAAACTGAGGGAGTTATTTATAAAATAGTAAAAATTTAATCAAATTTTCAAGTACCGTTATCTCGAAAACCAGAGCCAATCTGGTAAAACAAGGCATGCCATTGAATTTAGAACATCCCAATTAAGTGAGTTCAACTTTCAAAATCTTTCCTCAAAGTTTACAACTTAAACAGCGTAATTTCAACGCAGTTTATTCTTTTGTTTTCTATTTCAGCTTATTCCTCGTCTGACTTGAAGCACTTGATGAATATGAATTACACTTATATTAATCGATTTATTAAGAGATTACGAATAAAATGATATATAAAACATAGGTGCTCACAAATTTAAAAATTAAAATTTTTTTTTTTAAGTGTACCTGTTTTTAGATTTGCCCATATACATACTTAAAACTAACAATTTTTGTACATATTTTGTTTGATCTCAAGAAGTTTTTTCTTGAGTTCTAACTTCGCTTTCCTATCTCTTCTCTTCTTCTATTTCCTGCTTATAAATAGTGAATTTATCTTTTTTATAGTAAGTTTTTTTTGGTGTATAACTCAATATTTGAAAGGCTTTGGTTCAATTCTTTTAGTGTGGCCAAAGTTTCCTTTTGAAAGTCAGCCTGCTGATCCGTCTGCCGCTCAAGGAGTGCAATTTGTTTTTCTTCCCTCCTTTTAGGGTTACAACTGCTATTTCGCCCCTGCTCTCGCGAAGGTATCACATTTTGCGAAGGCCCTGGGATATCGTGGTCTGAATATATTTCCAATTCCGTAACACTCATTTTCGTCATTATTTTCCATTCCAAATTTTTCGCCTGGCGGATTGTTGTAAGTGGTGTAGCTCATTAGCCTGTTCACCGTCTCTTCCAGATTTGTGAGTGGAACTGTGTTATTTGGCCCATCTCCAGTTGCTAAATTCTCTGCGAGGTTGTGAGCGCCCTTTTTCTTTGTTTTGTATTTTAAATCGTTTCAAACCTACATTAATAAAATATTTTAGTCTTTCAGTTCCAAATATAATATATATGGTGCACGTTGGAGTGGCTTCCGCGACCACTTCTGATGAAAACGCTTCTTACGAATCCTCTAATAAATCGCAGTGTGGTTGGTAGTCAATCTAATTCTGATTTTTTTATTCGATGTCAAAATGGTGGTTACCCACGCTGTGTTGTCACTGTCAAGTTCTTTTTCCTACCAATATTTCCTAACAAAAGCAACCAAACCTACCAAAATTTTGTTTTTGTTGTTTTTTCAAAGTCAAGTCCGCTCTTTCGTGGCTTTTAAACCCTCCATGTCCCGGAACCCACCACAGCGTTATGCTGTTGTTCGCTCCCACGTAGTTCAAAACGGGTTTATTGGTGTCCACAAGCCTTGACGTCGTTTTAAAAAGAGTCTAAGGCATTAACCGCTGCCCGACATAATATTTATTATGGCCACATTTGCTCTTCTACGAAGACATTCGGGAAAACAGACTTCGATTACGAATACTTCCGCCAGGAATATCGCTGGGCATGTGCCCATTGGCAGATTTTCTTGGATTCTTGGTCCAATTATGCCTGCCACATTACTCCCGCCGCCCATCTTTGATCTGTCGGTATACCATACTTGTGACCTTTCACCACCCAGCCAGCAAGAAAACGTACATTTTACGAACATTATGTTTTACGAGGGATTCTCGTATCGCCAAAAAGTTAGAGAAAAGCTCGTAAACGATAAAACAAAAAAATATAATAGAAAGAGACTTGTAGTAATTTGTCAGCATAAGAAAAAATTTTAGTTTTGTTGACAATTTTTCTTCAATCACAATATTTTATAAGTAGTTTGTTAAATATTCAATTTAAGAAAATTATTAGGTATGTGATTTATTGGCAGACTGGTGCAAACGCCAAGGACGATCTACCATTTTCTTTTATAATTAAACTTCTTGTAAGTAGCTACTACATATGTAATTAAAAAATACAAATTAATTTAACGAGTTTTGCAATTCTTTCACAGGCTGCGCGGAGTAACACTAAAGGATTTAAACGTTTAATTCCTCTATCTCGTAAGTCTATAGTTATTTATTTTTTTAATTTGCTAGTTTATTAGGTCTTTGCAGTTATTGAACTTAATGTTTTATTGATAATATGGCTTCTCAATTAAAAAGGCGTGCGAAATCCGAAGCCTTATCCGTACTAGCGTCAATAAATGATTCATTACAAAAAAATTATTGCAGATGAGGTAGCAAAACTTTTCTCGTGGAAGGGAACTGGTACCAACAGCAGCGCTATTGGTTTGGCAACGACTGCGGCAATAAGAAGTACGGATAATAATATTATTTATTACCACTTTTTACTTAATTAAATTTTCCGGTTTCCAATGGAGTTTAATCTTTCACTTTATTTTCTTAGGTGCTTTTCGTCAAAAATTTAACTCCCACGAAGAAGTTTTTATTTCCGTTTCAAAGAAGCACTTCCAATATGCACACGACCGGCAAAAAAAATTGGCAGCCTATCGGCAAAAAAGATAAAAAATAAATTCAGCAACTTTATAATATATATTAAACCCCTCTTATTTAATTGTTAATTTGTTAATAGATAGTTTGTTAATATTTATTTATCTGAAAATATCTCACATATACAGTGCCGGGAAAAAATATTGGCACAGAGAATTTTTCGCCATGAATGCAAAGTTTTTTATTCTGATTTCTTCTCTAATTGTTTTTTATAAAAATATAGTTAGTATGAAGTTCTACTTTCAAATCAGATTTTTTAGAAAAATTTTAAGTATGCAGTTTTATAGCCCATTTAATTTTAGTATAATAAAGTGCACGCTTGAATAGCTAGAGAACCTCTTTGTTTTTTGACAATTTCTTATACGCAGTTTCTTCCATACAAAAAAAAAATGTCGCACATAATTTGCATGGAAGAAACTGCGTGAAAAATTTGCCAAAAATCAACGCGGATTTCTGGCAACTTCAAGCTTGCACTATATTATACTAAAATATAATGTTATATAAAACTGCATACTTAGAATTTTTCTCAAAAATCTGATTTGAAAGTAGGGCTTCATACTAACTATATTTAAAAAAAATAATGTGCGAAAAGAAATTCAAGTAAAAAACTTTGCATACATTGCGAAAAATTCTCTGTGCCAATACTTTGATCCGGGACTATAAATATTTATTAATTATAATTCCATTCAATAAGAGAACTACAATAATTTGAATTAAATAATTGCCTTTATTTTTAGCATTCATAAACAGTAGATAAAGCAGTGTAAAAAACGTTTTTTTTGACGTAAATTAATCGTTTACGAGACTTGTTTACAATTAAAAAACGGACGTAAAAATATTCGCATACGAATGCTTTTTCGATCCGTTTACGACTGTTCGTAGGCGATGCACAATTTAAAGCGAAAAAGTGCTCGAAAAAGAGTCGTAAACGGCTATCATAAACGATTTTTAATCCGGTTTTTCTTCGAGATAATATCTGATTACGAGCTTGTTTACGATGATTTTGCTGGCTGGGCATTGATAGTTATTATGTCTTCACAGCAGTTCTTTTCAAGAATTCTGACCTTGTAGGTTTTGTAGAAGGATAAGTCGGGATCATCCAGTAATGACTTGAAAACCTCGAAATGACCCCAAAATCTCCACTTTTCATGCTGATCGTATTGGGCAGCCGTAGGGCGCTCCAGCAAGCCTCATTTACTATTAGAATAGACAAAGGAGGAATGCCTGTAATGACCCCAAGGTACACATAGCACCTGTGATGGCAGCGCGGACCAGTCGGTGCATTTACTCAATCTGGCACCTTCGTTTACTTGCTTAGCTTTTGGCCAACAGTGCGGCATATGTAACGACGGGTTTTACTACCGTATTGAGAGACCAATACGTTATCATTCCCACGACAGCCGGTTCTACGTACCGTAATGACTCGTTTAGGTCGGCGAAGTATCTCAGAAGTTGTTCGTCCATAGGGCTACTGTTGATACGCATTCTTCTGCTCAGGGCTGGCATCGAGTCAAACCTAGGGCCAGAAACCTACACCTGCTGTGTATGCAAGAGACGACTACACCACAACGCCACCTCAGTCAAGTGCAATGCTTGCGACGGGTGGAGTCACCTCAGAGTCTGCTCAGGACTACGGACCCATTGGCAGTGGACCACATCATTTGTGGCCCCCTGCTGCTCAAACAGTGCAGCTCAACACAAACACCAGAGCACCACAACACAACAAAGTAGACCACACCATAACCACGACAGACCACATAACGGACACAACCGCACCACCACTCTTGGTTCCTCTACAATCTGCACGGTATGTCAGACCAGGATATTCCGTAACGTGACATCAGTCAAGTGCAACACCTGTCTTGGCTGGGGCCACTTTAGGGTATGTTCAGGTCTGCGCACCACGCGACAACATTGTTGAATTGTGCTGGGTACAACGTGCACCGTCGAGATTGCGAGCGAGATGATGGTGGTGGCTTAGCGTTCATCACGCACCACACCGTGCAGTATCGTCTTATTGAAGCAGACGTCGACCGCAGGGATACCACCCTAAAATGTCAGGGCATTGCTATCCGGTCAGGCGATCTTGAGCTCGAAATTTTTTTTACGTATACATACCAGAGTTATGAAAAATGCATTAAATTTTTTAAAGCATAGCATTTTAATGTAAATGGAAAAGATTAATGCATTAATTTTTGATATTTAATGTAAATGAAAATTTCAATGCATTAATTCCGAAGAAATAATGCTAATGACTTTTTTTTATTAACATTAAAATGTTTAAATGAATGCTATTGAAATAATTTATTGCATTAAAATTATAACAAGCATTAAAACCCCATTAACTAATTTTATTTTGAAGTAAAAACTCTTTGCTGACGTTGAGGGTAGAATTTTAAGGTCAAAAATGATAGTGGCGGACGTTAAGGCTGGTTTTCACTATGTCAAGTTCAATGGCATTTGTTGTTAAATAGGTAAAATCACATTGTCAAATGGAACTAAAAACGGTTTACTGATTGATTTAGATCAGAGTAGGTCCTCAGTCGTGTACATGCTAAACTGGCTATCTGCATATGCATCAACAATCAACATAAAAATCTACAAAAGCACTCTGCGTTGCATGCACATTGGCTTTCATTTTTATAAAACATCTAACAATGTTTAGAAGAATTTTTCTACAAATACACATAATATAATGAAGCTGAAAAAACTATTAGTAATTATTCCAACTTCTTCCAAAAGAGGTTATTTATATTTTACTAAAAAAAAATTTAATGGTTTTTAATAATGCAAACGAGCAAAAGTATTAAACATTTTAGTGCATTAAAATTTTTTCATTAGCGTTAGCTTAGATAATTTAATGAAAGCAAAATTTCATTAGCATTACATTTCGCAGAATTAGTGCATTGAAATATTCATTTGCATTAAATTTCATAAATTAATGCATTAATTTTTTACACAACCATTAATGCATTAAAAAATTAATGCATTTTTCACAACTCAGATACATACCCCCCGTCGCTTGCTGCCCGGCAGGATATCATCCTGATATAGGTGCGCTCCTCAGAGGTGAAAACCGTATAGTAGTAGGTGACTTTAATGCGCACCGCGATCTTTGGCACTCAAACCTGTCAAACGATCGTAGGGGAGCAGACTTAGCTGAGCGGATAGACGATTCGACATTCTGCACAATGAACGACGACGCACCCACCAGGATTATGGGCAGCTGCTGCAGCTCGCCAGACATAACAATAGTCAGCGCTGGTCTGATAAACAGCGTATCATGGCGACCTATGCTGACTTTGGCATCAGACCGTCTGCCCATAGTCATCTCGATCGATAAACCAACCGACTTTGCTTCCGCGGAACACCGTACCTATATCAACTTTTCTAAAGCTGATTGGAAAGGCTTAGCGGAATTTACTAAGAGCACCTTCGCTGCGCTTCCCACACCAACCGACGTCCACCTTGGTGAACGTACGCTCCGCAGGGTTGTCACTGCTGCTGCAGCTCGTTTCGTACCGGCAGGATGCATTACGGACTCCCGTCCAAACTTCCCTACTGAAGCGGCTGTTCTAGCCGATAAGCGTGACAACCTTCGTCAGGCTGATCCCGGAAATCCCCATATTAGGGATCTCAACGCGGACATTCGGCAGCTTGTGAACGTACATAAGCGAAAAAAGCGGGAAGAGCATCTGAAGACTTGCCATTTCGCCTCTGGTGTGAGTAAGCTTTGGTCAACCGTGAGGTCACTGTTGAATCCAATGAAGCACGACGACAGGGTCGAAATTTCTTTCGGCGACCATGCTTCATCGGACCCGGAGCGATGCGCGAGGTATTTTAGCCGGCAGTTCCTTTCACTAGCGATGAAGTTCAGGTGGCCATCGGGAAGACGAAAGCCTCCAAAGCCTTGGGTCCCGACGGAATATGCATGCTGATGCAAAAAAATTTGGGTCCTGCGGGATTAGCGTACCTAACGGAGGTCCTCAATTTCTCAATGGCCATTCTCATCATCCCAGACATCTGGAAGGTGGAGAGTGGTCGCACTGCTCAATCCAGGGAAACCAGCTAACAAAGGAGTCTTATCGTCCGATAACACTATTTTCCCCATTAGCGAAGACACTAGAGGCTCGTATTTATTTATTTATTTATTTATTTATTTCATGAACCACCTGACCCCAGCGAAGTATCAACATGGTTTCCGTAAAGTTCACAGTACAACAACAGCACTTAACGCCATAAACTTTCAGATAACACGTGGCCTTAATCGCAACCTTCCCTGTGAGAGAACTGTTCTAGTAGCGTTGGACCTGTTAAAGGCACACCGTCAGCCACTCCACGCTACTAGAAGGTATAGAGGCTTCCTCTCTCCCACAGAGGCTGAAACGGTGGTCGGCGAATTATCTGAGTGGTCGACACTCGTCAGTGACGTTTAGAGACAAATCGAGCAAACTCAGAAAAATAAAGCGGGGGTTTACAAAGGGTGGTGTCCTTTGCCCGCTACTGTTTAACTTTTACATTTCAAAGCTGCCTCAACCACCAGAGGGAGGGTCAATTGTCTCTTACGCCGACGATTGCTCGACCATGGCGACTGGGAATGGAATTGATGACTTGTGTTCGAAAGTAAACGGGTATCTCTCCGAGCTTTCTCGCTTCTTCACTGCAAGGAGCCTAACCCTCTCCCCTACAAAATCCTCTGCGACCTTGTTCACCACCTGGACGAAGGCCAGGCTACCGCTGGGAATTCATGTCGATGATACACCAATTCCGACGGTGAATAACCCCAAAATACTCGGAGTAACCTTCGACAGTCTGCTCTCCTTCTCTGCGCACGCAACCGCTATTGTCAACAAAGTACAGAGCCGCAACAAGGTCCTCAAGTTGCTAGCCGGCAGTACTGGGGGCAAAGACAAAGAAACGTTGCTGGCAACATACAAGGCAATAGGCCGGCCGATTTTACGGCCGAATTACGCAGCACCAATGTGGTCGCCGGGGACTAGTAGGACGCAGTGGATGAAGGTGCAGACGACGCAAAACACCGCACTACGGACAGCGACTGGATGAATTCTGACGTCGCCTGAACACCAAGTACATGACGAAGCAAAATTGCTTCCGATCAAGGAGCACAATACAATGCTCTGCAGGCAGTTCCTTGTTGGGAGCCATAGACGTGGTCACACGAATGGGCAACTGCTTGCAGACCAGCCGAGGCACGTCAGGAGGCATCTCTACGAACTGACGGACGAAGTCCAGAGGTTCATTAAACAACCTCTGGACCCTTATCGACAGGCCCTGAAAGGCATTCACAGGGAGTCAGTCTCGAGTTATGTAGACACCATACCTGTGAATGCCGTTCAAGGCGCGCAACCACCGGGCATTGACGAGACGGAGCTTTATCTGCCTCGGGAGACTAGAACCACAATAGCCCAACTTCGTTCTGGCTACTGCAGCAGGTTAAACTCATACCTGAGCAGACTAAACGCAGATATACCAAATGAGTGTCCGGCATGCGGAGAGACACCCCATGACTCGAAACATCTCTTCGTATGCCCGGAAAACCTGACAACCCTAACGCCTTTGTCCCTGTGGACCGACCCTATTGAGGCTGCACGCTTCTTATGGCTGCCTTAAGAGGAACTTGACGACAACGACTGAGATATTAACCTATCTGGACGGTGTTGTTGTAGCCGCTACAACAACAACAACAACCAATACGTTAGTTTGGGTGATATTCCCCGAAACGCACTTGTAGCCTTGTTTGTAACATTCGAGAGATGTGAGTTCCAACGCAGCCTTTTGTCCAGGGTTATGCCTAGATAATTCGCTTCTTCTGAAAACTCAATTTCTATCACTGCCAAGGTGGGTCTAGTATGTTGACTTTCCTTCTTTTGGTAAATGGGACAATGGTGGACTTCTGTGGGTTTATTGACAAGCCCTTTTCTGCGCAGAAGTCTTCAATTAAAATTAACTTGTAGGCGCATAAAGTATACATATCGTCGATGTTTTTGCAACCCACCAGTTGCCCATCGACCAGTTGCAAACCGCCTAAATCGCCATTGTGACAAAAATGAGATTTCGTAACCCTGAACTCCAGGCATCGAGATTTATGCATAAGTATCGTAAAATCGTTATTAAAATAACAGATTTCTAAAATAATAGAAAATACCGCCTATCAAGGTAATGTCTTCAAAGAAAACCAGTTTTTTCGCTCTCCTGTAAAATTTGAGTGCCGAAAATAGGCGGTCTTGCAATTGATTGATGGACGGTTTTGCAAAAACATCGACGATATATGGACGTTCATATTTTATATTGGCAATAATAAAGGTATACATTGGTACCTACCAATCAGGCATATTGACATGTTTGCGGTCGCCGTTATATTCGTGTAAGCAAGGTTGCTAAAATGTTCTATTTTTCGCAAATAACTATTTTTGTGGCGAAACCTACCAAAATCCAATCTAGCCTAGCAAAGTGTATGGCAACACTGCCCACGCTATTAACAAAACCAACAAATCGTAACTGGCCGTCTCCATAGGATGAAATTTATTGCTGCCCAGCTGTCATTTTGTAGCTAGATATAATTTATATCAGTGGCAATATTTGTGTGGACTTTTTATATCTTGATATAAGCATTTGTTAGATAGCTTCGAAAACGTATTTTTGCCGGAATTAATCGCTTAAAAAATTTAGAAAATAGGCTATTTTACATCCAAATACATAATTACAAATATTTTAGCAGGAAACAGCTCAATTTTTGCTTTTATATTAAAATAATAATGATTTTGAAGCCACGAAGTTTTCGTGCAAATGAAAATGTAGCTGTCAAACTACCAAATTGCCGGCAATAGATGGCAAGAAATAAGCTCTGATATATATTGCAGGAAACAGCTCAATTTTTGCTTTTATATTAAAATAATAATGATTTTGAAGCCACGAAGTTTTCGTGCAAATGAAAATGTAGCTGTCAAACTACCAAATTGCCGGCAATAGATGGCAAGATATAAGCTCTGTTATATATTGCTCTCGAAGAGCAATGAGCGGTCTCCATTTTATTTCCAAGTTGCAATTGATGGAAATATGCAATATGCGCAACCACGGTTAAATGCCTAACTCGAACTTAGTTGCGTAAATAAGGCATTTGCATCAGTTATAATTTAGAAGTAAAAGAGACTGATGCTTTGGCTTGATGCATTTCTGAACGCACCCTACATTGAACTTCGTTTTCAAATAAAAAAGAGATTTGATTTTAATTTTAGTAAGCAAGCTAAAAATGCTTTACAGGCCTATCATCAACTCCGTCGGAGATCCTATCATGAATTCCGTCGTGGTCACGAAATTCTCCCGCAAATTCGAAATTAGTGACAAACCGGCAGGTTCTGCAATTCACTTCCGAGTGAATTTGAGTCATGTTCACTTTGAATTCAAATTGGCAGGGGTTGAAATTTAGTCGGAAGTGAATTGCAGAACCTGCCCGAATGGTATCACTGATTTCGAGTTATTTTATTTTGATTTGGAATTATTAAACCAAAACATAAAAACAAACCAAAACCAAAGGCAGCACTAACTACGATTGCGTCGGAATTGCTGGTAGCATTTCTCTCGAATTCGTGACGGGCGATTTTTTCATGACGGGAGTTCACTCGGAATCTATGATAGGCCTGTTAAATAACTTTTTATATTTCGAACTAACTTTTATTTTGAACTTGTTATATTTGCCGCTGCAGAGCGCATTTTTTGAGATCTGAATTTGATCAAAACAAATAGAACAAATTCACTTTGCCAATGGTGGGAAGCATGTTTTCGAAATGCCTTAAAAATTATTAATAACTTTGAACTCAGAGTCCTTTAAGTACAAAAAATATTTAAACTAAAAATAAAATAAATAAAAGTACAAAAAAAATTAAAACTAAAAATAAAATTATATATGACATTTTTGCTGTTTTTATTATACTATACCCAGTTGAACTCATATATGTGAGACATTTTCGTTATTATTATTATACTAGTATCGTACAACTCCGAGGCCCAAACATCGACTCGGACCACTATCTAGTTGCAGCCAAGATACGCCCCCGCCTCTGTGCAGCAAAAAATGTGCGCCCAAATATGCAAGGAAAGCTTAACGTCGTAAATCTGCAATCACAACAGACAGCCAGCGCTTTCGCTACTCGACTCTCACACCTGCTCTCAGAGAGCACTCTTCAACAAACCGACATATGCGAGCAGTGGAACCACATTTCCCGCTCATTAAGTACCGCC
>NW_016158134.1:45581-64870 GCF_001687245.7 Rhagoletis zephyria
CAACTTGGAAAATGCAGAACAGACCGCGGTGTTTAATACCGATGTCATCGGCATAAGCCAGCAATTGCACGCTCTTGTAGTAAATTGTTCCTGAGCGGTTGAGTTCTGCAGCTCTTATTTTCTTCTCCAACATCAGATTAAAGAAGTCCCATGAAAGGGAGTCGCCCTGTCGGAAACCCCGTTTGGTGACGAACGGCTCGGAGAGGTCTTTCCCAATTCTGACGGAGTTGGTGGTATTCCTCAACGTCATTTTACACAGCCGTATGAGTTTTGAGGGGATGCCAAATTCAGACATAGCGGCGTATACGCAACTCCTTTTAGTGCTGGCAAAAGCGGCTTTAAAGTCGACAAATAGGTGGTGACTGTCGATCCTTTTCTCGGGTATCTCTCCCAAGATTTCATGTATTGTGAATACCTGGTCTATGGTGGATTTTCCAGGTCTAAAGCCACACTGATAAGGCCCAATTAGTTCATTGACGGTGGGCTTCAGTCTTTCATACAATACGCTCGATAAGACCTTGTAACCTATGCCTAGAAGGCTGATTCCGCGGTAGTTGGCGCGAATGTCGGGGTCTCCTTTTTTGTGGATTGGGCAGAGCACACTTAAATTCCAGTCGTCGGGCATGCGTTCATCTGACCATATTCTGCACAAGAGTTGATGCATGCACCTTATCAACTCGCCGCCGTACTTGAATAGCTCAGCTGGCAGGCTGTCAGCTCCAGCAGCTTTGTAGTTCTTCAGCCGCGTTATTGCTATACGTACCTCGTCATAGTCAGGCGGTGGAACGTCGACTCCGTCATCATCGACTGCGGGCTCGGGTTCTTCTCCACAACTTTCCGTGCTGCTACCATTTATTAAGGCGGAAAAGTGTTCCCTCCATAACTTAAGTACGCTCTGGACATCGGTTACTAGGTCGCCATTGTTGTTCTTACAGGAGTACGCCCTGGTCTTGAAACCTTCCGTAAGTCGCCTTACTCTCTGGTAAAATTTTCGGGCATTCTTGTCGGCCAGCATTTCCAGCTCTTCGCACTCAGGTATTTCGGCCTCTCTCTTATTGCGGCAAATACGTCTCGCTTCCCTCTTCATATCCCTATAACGGTCCCACATAGCGCGCGTTGCGCCCGATCGCAGCGTGGCCCTGTAGGCGGCATATTTTTTCCCTTCAGCTTCCTGACACTCCTCATCGTACCAGTTCTTTCGGGCTCGCTGAAATCCGACTACTTCTTCGGCACGATGGAACGATGAGCTGTATGAGCTTTACAACGATATGGACATAGTGCAGCGAATTAAAATACAGCGGCTCCGCTGGCTTGGTCATGTCGTTCGAATGGACACCGACGCTCCAGCTCTGAAAGTATTCAACTCGGAACCCGCTGGTGGTAGAGGAGGAAGAGGCAGGCCCCCACTGCGATGGAAAGATCAGGTGGAGAAGGACTTGGCTTCAGTTGGCACAGAAGAGAAACGACTGGCGTGCTTTGCTGAACCCGGTCAAAATCGCTTAGGCGGTTACAGCGCCAAAAAATAAGAAGAAGAAGAAGAAGAAGTATCGTACAACTGATACGTGTACCTTTTTTCAATAATTGTTAAATTGTTTTCGAAAATGGTTTTACATAAAAATTATTGGTTTTATTCTATATTGATACTTTGATACTTAAAATAAAAATGTATACATATGCTAAAATTTTTCACAAGCCCGCCGTCACACTGGTAACAATACATTGTTAGATTTAGCTTGTTGGTAGTTTTCAACGGATGAAATTAAAAAGAAAAACCCAATTTTTCTTCATTTCTGGACGGAGACGATAATCGCTCCCCAAAATAACTTAACCTATGATAGGTACGTGGGAAATCGCATATATGTTCCAGCCACTGAGCCTGCACTCCAGTCAGGTAGTCTGTGAAAGTGCTGAGGCCATCGGCACTAAAGATCGAGTCATCCCGAGATTCATTCGGAGGCAGCTTGAGAACCCTTCCACTAGCCTAATAGCACTGCTTTGAAGGCTCCGTCGCATCCCACGTTTTTCGTAAACGTCAATTCATTCGGTACCATCAAAACCCTCATGTTTCTTTACCAACCAAAGGACTAGCCTTACCCTGTTATGGAAGCTTAATTAAACAATCCATAGACTTTCCGTTGTCCACAAGCTTTGATGCTGTCTGACTTTTAGACATGATATTTATCTTGCCCCATTTCTTTCTACGAAGACTTTCACTATTACAGTTGAACCTTTTATTCAGGGTGTTTTCTAAATACCTCTCCTCTTGAGGTAACTAAACAGACCAAAATTTCCGGTTGAGATTCAAGTCACGTTGACTTTCCTTTTGGTAAAGGTGACGATGATGGACTTCAGTGCATTTAGTGATAGACCCTTTTCAGAGCACCCATTTTGCAATCAGTTTTAAGGCTGCCTGCAATCTAGAAGCAAAGTAGCAGCCACCACGTAGACGAACAGCTTATCTGCAAAGCCAAAATCGTTGCCTGTTAAACTTTCCAGAAGCTCTTGCCTTACTTCCTCCTAATTTATACTGCCTTATAGTAATTACATTAGAAATATTGTTTCTTCAGGACATGTCAAAGATTGCTCAAGGAGCATGCAGGTAAATGATGTCCGAACAATTATCTCGTTTCACTAGATTGCAAAAATGTACCAAATCTGAAAGTTATGTACCATTGTACCAAACTAGAAAAAATTTACCAAAAATGGCACATTTCGGCAAAAATTGCAACCGTGGCCCTGGCCACTCATCTCTCACTTAACTACCGTTTGAATTTTGTTTGTAAGCAATCACTTATTTATTTTGATACGCTCAATGTATTATTCTTTATTCGCGATCACGGTTTGATGTTTTTGATATTCCTTTGACACTTTAGAGACCAGAAGCAACAACAAAAGACACGCAAATGTTGTTTTTGCTCTGATGCTACTACCTGTTCCATATGCCTTGCTTGTAGCAATAAAATATTTCGCTTACCTAAAGACCGAACAAATTTCCGTTACAAGTTTTTTGCTGACAGATAAAGTACATAAGTAAAGTTATGGTTAAGAATTATTTTCAATCTCTGCAGTCATGATACATTCCCTTGCATTTATGATTTTGGTAAAGCAATGGTAACAGGGTACAAAAAAATCACGAGATACAACAGAAACAAAACTTAGTGTAGGCTAGGCTGTATGTAGGGTCAAGTACAACATGAAAATAGGTTGCTCATAATTCCTGAACCCGTTTTTATTTTAAGAAAAACCCATTATATTTTTTACTTTATCCACTTATCTATTAAGAGCTGGACTATTTTTCATCCGATGAAATATATTTTGGTAAATCGGTTTATAGACCTTTAAAATGATGTCTATCAGTGTGACCATTTTGATCCAAGTGGATCAAAAGTGATACAATTTTCGATTAATTTTGGAGCGACACTTCTTTTTAAACTTTGATACTTTTACAATCGTATAAAAAAAATCCCGTAGAAGTCCAAAAACTTGCTGGAGATGTTTACAATTTCTTCGCACGTAGTGCTAAAAGGGTGGATGAATTTGCCGAGATCAAAACTACGTTGATGTTAAAAATCATAAAATTTGTCGAGTGTTAAACGTTCGCTGGTTATCGCTGAAGCAAGCTGTTGATCGTTTACTGTCCCAGTGGAGCGCGTTGCAATTATTTTTCACATTTTGTTTCGATGACGATATGAACCAAGCGCGGGCTATTGCCGAAAAAAATACAACAAAAAAGGCTACAATTAGTGCAGTTATAACATTTTCAATATATTAATTCTATCGACTAGGGTCGACTACAGCTGCCATGTAAAGGAGCGCAAATTCGGTGTTGGATTTGTGGTGGGAGAGAGACTCCGTCACCGAGTACTGTCGTTCACCCCGGTGGACGAGCGTCTAGCCACAATCCGCATCAAAGCGAGATTCTTCAACATCTCGCTCATCTGCGCCCATGCCCCGACGGAAGAGAAGGATGAGGCATCCAAGGATCTCTTCTATGAGCGCTTGGAGCGCACGTACGAGCGCTGCCCCCGTCATGATATCAAAATCGTGCTTGGCGACTTCAATGCCAGGGTGGGCAAAGAAGGGATCTTTGGAACCACCGTCGGAAAATTCAGCCTCCACGACGAAACGTCCGACAACGGATTGAGGCTGATCGACTTCGCCGGGGCCCGAAACATGGTAGTATGCAGTACTAGGTTCAAGCATAAAAAGATCCATCAAGCTACCTGGCTGTCTCCGGATCGAAAAACGAGAAACCAAATCGATCATGTTGTGATAGACGGAAGGCACGCTTCCAGTGTTTTAGACGTACGCACACTCCGAGGCCCAAACATCGACTCGGACCACTATCTTGTTGCAGCCAAGATACGCACCCGCCTCTGTGCAGCAAAAAATGTGCGCCCAAATATGCAAGGAAAGCTTAACGTCGAAAAGCTGCAATCACAACAGACAGCCAGCGCTTTCGCTACTCGACTCTCACACCTGCTCTCAGAGAGCACTCTTCAACAAACCGACATATGCGAGCAGTGGAACCACATTTCCCGCTCATTAAGTACCGCCGCCGAAGAAGTAGTCGGATTTCAGCGAGCCCGAAAGAACAACTGGTACGATGAGGAGTGTCAGGAAGCTGCAGAGAAAAAAGATGCCGCCTACAGGGCCACGCTGCGATCGGGCGCAACGCGCGCTATATGGGACCGCTATAGGGATCTGAAGAGGGAAGCGAGACGTATTATTTGCCGCAACAAGAGAGAGGCCGAAATAAGTGATTGCGAAGAGCTTGAAGTGCTGGCCGACAGGAGGAATGCCCGAAAATTTTACCAGAGTTAGGCGACTTACGGAAGGTTTAAAGACCGGGGCGCACTCCTGTAAGAACAATAATGGCGACCTAGTAACTGATGTCCAGAGCGTACTTAAATTATGGAGGGAACACTTTTCCGCCCTACTAAATGGTAGCAGCACGGAAAGTTGTGGAGAAGAAGAACCCGAGCCCGCAGTCGATGATGACGGAGTCGACGTTCCACCGCCTGACTATGACGAGGTACGTATAGCAATAACGCGGCTGAAAAACAACAAAGCCGCTGGAGCTGACAGCCTGCCAGCTGAGCTATTCAAGTACGGCGGCGAGGAGTTGATAAGGTGCATGCATCAACTCTTGTGCAGAATATGGTCAGATGAACGCATGCCCGACGACTGGAATTTAAGTGTGCTCTGCCCAATCCACAAGAAAGGTGACCCCGCCATTCGCGCCAACTACCGCGGGATCAGCCTTCTAAGCATAGGTTACAAGGTCTTATCGAGCGTATTGTGTGAAAGACTGAAGCCCACCGTCAATGAACTGATTGGGCCTTATCAGTGTGGCTTTAGACCTGGCAAATCCACCATAGACCAGGTATTCACAATACGCCAAATCTTGGAAAAGACCCGCGAGAAAAGGATCGACACTCACCACCTATTTGTCGACTTTAAAGCCGCTTTTGACAACACTAAAAGGAGTTGCCTATACGCCGCTATGTCTGAATTTGGCATCCCCTCAAAACTCATACGGCTGTGTAAAATGACGTTGAGCAATACCACCAGCTCCGTCAGAATTGGAAAAGACCTCTCCGAGCCGTTCGCCACAAAACGGGGTTTCAGACAGGGCGACTCCCTTTCATGTGACTTCTTTAATCTGATGTTGGAGAAGATAATAAGAGCTGCAGAACTGAACCGCTCAGGAACAATTTACTACAAGAGCGTGCAATTGCTGGCTTATGCCGATGACATCGACATCATCGGTAACAAAAACCGCGAAGTCTGTTCTGCCTTTTCCAAGTTGGATAGGGAAGCAAAGCGCATGGGTCTGGTGGTAAACGAGGACAAGACGAAGTATCTCCTGTCATCAAACAAACAGTCAGCACATTCGCGCCTTGGCACCCACGTCACTGTTGACAGTTACAATTTCGAGAAAGTAGAGAATTTCGTTTACTTGGGAACCAGCATTAACACCGATAATAATGTCAGCATTGAAATCCAACGTAGAATCACTCTTGCCAACAAGTGCTACTTTGGACTGAGTAGGCAATTCAGGAGTAAAGTCCTCTCTCGACGTACGAAAACCACGCTCTATAAGTCACTCATCATGCCCGTGCTGGTATATGGCGCAGAAGCATGGACAATGACAACATCCGATGAGGCGGCTCTTGGAGTGTTTGAGAGAAAGATTTTGCGGAAGATTTACGGGCCTTTACGCGTTGGCGACGGCGAGTACCGCAGACGATGGAACGATGAGCTGTATGAGCTTTACAACGATATGGACATAGTGCAGCGAATTAAAATACAGCGGCTCCGCTGGCTTGGTCATGTCGTTCGAATGGACACCGACGCTCCAGCTCTGAAAGTATTCAACTCGGAACCCGCTGGTGGTAGCAGAGGAAGAGGGAGGCCCCCACTGCGATGGAAAGATCAGGTGGAGAAGGACTTGGCTTCACTTGGCGTTTCCAATTGGCGTCAGTTGGCACAGAGGAGAAACGACTGGCGTGCTTTGCTGAACTCGGCCAAAATCGCTTAGGCGGTTACATCGCCAAAAAAGAAGAGAAGAAGAAGGTGCATGGTGTCAAGTTAGCACAACATACCATTATTTCTTAAAAAACGAAAGAAACAACTTTTTTCTTTCCACAACAAAGAGCTACAATTAATTCCGTTGTAACCTTTTCAATATTTCAATTCTGTCGTCGATGGTGCATGGTGTCAAGTTAGCACTACATACTAACTTTTGTTCGAAAAACGGTCAACTCAATTTTTTCCAGAAAAACGAAAATTACAAATTGTTTCTCTTCACAACAAATTTTTAAGTCAAAAGCTACAATTAATGGCATACTACCGTATTGGATACCTCAATTCTATCGAGGTGCATGGGTCAGGTTAGCACTACATACCATTTTTTCTTAAAAAACGAGAGCTACACTTTTTTTCTTTCCACAACAAATTTACAACAAAAAAGCTACAATTAATGCCGTAGTTAACCTTTCCAATTTCGAAAAGTGTAGTGCTAACTTGACAGACGTAAAATAGAGCTAGCTTTAAGTTTTTTGAAATTACCATTACGTTGGTGAAGCGCGCGGTTTTTGTCCGATTTCAAAAATTTTCCATATGGCACTTAAGAAGCCTAAGCGCAATGTGTATACCAAATTCGGTTGAGATCGGTCAAGTAGTTTTAGAGATACGCATATATCATATAAGTGGGCGCTGCCACCCCCATTTTCCTAAAATTATTGCATTGGTATTGCATTTGGCGGATACGAGGTATTGCGCGCCAAGCGACGATATACCATTTTAAAGGCCTATATGTATATCCACTTATCAGATCATATCCGTTCTTTGAAATCGAATAAAAAACAGTCATTCCAAAACTCATAAATCTACAAAATCGTATTTTCTGACCTAAATCGACGGGTCGCGACCAATGCTGCCAAGTCTTCGGCATGAGAAAACGTCCCTCTTGGTCTGAAAAAACGCAATTTCCTTCCCAAAAACGTATTTTTCAAATGTATGCGCACAGAATTGTTCTTATTAAACTTTTATTGATTACAAAGGTACATAAGTATTTACGTAAGGTATATTAAAATATCATTTCGACAGAGCACATTTAAAATTCATTGTAAACTGGTTTGAGATCGTTAATATAAAAATCATTTTATACATACACTTGTGATCAGCTGATTAGGTAATCAATATTTTTATCGATTGTGGCTGTTTTTCTTTTGTTTATTTATTGTTTATTATTTATATTATTATATATATATATATGATTTATTATTTTTCCATAAAAGCATAGCCCATTATATAACAAACGAAATAAAAATCAACATTTCAGACTTTGTGCAACAATTATAAAAAATCTGCAGTATCAGCTAGATTTTCAACTTTATATTCAGATTTTTAAGATTTTTTTTGAGTATGCTATCAAGCCCATTAAATTCCAGGGTAATAATGTGCAAGGTTTAAGTTGCTAAAGAATCGCGTTGATTTTAATAATGCGCGTACGCTTGATTTGCATCATATTTAAGTCATCTGTGTCCAAAGAATAAATATCTGTTGAAGAAGCTGCGGCAAAAAACAAAGCTTGTAAAGATTTATTAAGATTATAATTCAAAATCAGTTATACTTAAAAGATTTAGTAACAGAACAAAATTACTGGGAAGTTAAAAAACGTCATTTTTACACAAAAAACGTCCGAACGTCAACCCGGCAACGCTGGTCGCGACCTCTAAATGATCTTTAAAAAATCTATAAAAATAGGCAATAATATTTCTCATAAAAACGAATAAAATTAGGGGGTAGGGTCTTGACATTTCCAAAAAAAAAAACATTTTCAATGGGCACCCTAATGCTTATCTGAAAAACTACTTCACCGATCTCGACCAAATTTGGTATACACATTGCGCTCAGCCTCCTTAAGCACCGTCTTGAAAATGTTTGAAATCAATTATGCAATTGCATTAAGTGGGGTACCTATTTGTTCAAAAATAAATGCACTTTTAGATAAATACTACATATTTAGCAATTTTTATACAAATTTAGGAAATTAGAAAAATTAGGCAAAATGGGTTTTTTTCAATTTTACCCTAAATCTAAAAATATATGTATTTTTATCAAGGAATGAAACCGAAACCTAAACCGAAACCGTAACCGTTTAAAACCGTTTCGTTTTTCAAAACCGAAACCGAAACCGTAACCGTTATCTTGACCTGAAAAGGAACGATACCGAAACCATTTCAATCACAGGTTTCAATCGGTTTCCAGAAATTTACAAAAATAATAAATAAAAATTTCTTTGAAATAAATGATTTATTTAACCAAAATCAGCAACATTTTGCTAAAATTCTTGTTAAGTAGTAAATAAGTATGGCAAGGTAACTTTTCGCAAAAATCTGCTGATGACTTTGTTGTTGTGAATCGATAATCGATTAATTATATTTAAGTAGTTTCTTTCCCGTACGCAATGCGAGATCCCGCGTGTGCCCAAAATAGCCCAGAAATCATGCCTGTACTCAACAAAATGGGTAATAGAGAGCGAAAATTCGAGCGTATTCGATCGTAAGTGTATTCTTCTTCCTGCCCGAAATAGCCCGAAATTCTCTCCGAGTAAAAATGGATAAAGTGTCAAAGTGCATATCAGCTGTATTGTGTTTACATGTTGCCTGCATTTACTTGGTGCTTTTAAGGAAAAGTGAATGGCCTGTTGATGTATTTTCAATCTATGTACTTAAAATCAAATTTGTGAAACCAAAATTCAATTTCCAAGTGTTTGCATTTAATACCATGTTCTGACCGACAACCAAAACATTTTTCCTTCATTTTCTTTTCATTTACAACCTTTAACTTTCATTCTTATTTTGCTTTGGCCAGGCAATTAACAATAAATCCGAAATGGCGTATTAAAGATGATAAAATATGACTTCCACTTCGATAAATAATCGAAAAAAACTAGTGAAGACACCGATTGGAATGAGTGGAAAGTGAGTTTTCAAGTAGTTTTCAGCGAAAACTGGTTTTCGTTTAACAGATTTTATATGGACGAAAACACAAGTTTTAGGTCGAAAACCAGTTTTAGCAACGAAAACATGTTTCCGATGTCGGTCAGAACATGGTATAAGTGACAAAAACAAGAACAACGTGAATCAGCTGTTTCTCGACTTGTGGGCACGAAATGTGGGTTTTTGCGTTTCCGTACTTCTGAACTTTGTTCCATTTTTGAAAGAAAATGTTTCTCTTATTCTCTAATTACCAAATCCGGTCCGGATTGTTAGGGAAAGAACCTAGTGTTGATATCATCAGTGAACTGTAATTTTCGATATTCTTTCCTCAACGTTTAAGACATTGTGATTTAAATAATATCAACAAAATTTCTGGGAAAAACCGAAACCGGAACGAAACCGAAAACAAAACCGAAATAAATTTTGAAGAACGAAACCAAAACCGAAACCGAAACACCTGGCAAAACCGAAACCCAAACCGGAACGTTATTTTGAATCGGTTTCATTCCTTGATTTTTATACACCACATTAAAAGTCTATAAATTCCCATTTTCAAAACATGTTTGGCTTTTAAGATCGGATAAAAAATACTCAAGCTCAAGTACGAAAAGGGTTGACTGTAGTGTACGTCGACATGTGTGTGTTTTAGCAAAAATATAACGAATTGTCTCATGAAACTTAACGAGGATGCTAAGAAAAAGATATGTTTACATAAATTCTCCCTTATTTCACTTTTTTAATACTAGTATTTAAGTAATTTGTTGTTAAAAATTTTTGCACTTCCATTAGCAAATTTTCATATAAAAAGTGCAGCTATCACTTGAACTTGCATTCCCACGACAGCCGGTTCTACGTACCGGAATGACTCGGGTTTCACCCGACCAAGGGCTGTTGTTTCGGCGATCTAACCCCGTTTAGGTCGGCGAAATCCATCAAACGTTGTTCGATCCTAGGGCTACACCTTCTTCGCACCCTTCTGCTCAGGGCTGGCATAGAGTGAAACGCAGGGCCAGAAACCTACACCTGCTGCGTATGCCAGAGACGACTGCATACACACTCCACCTCGGTCAGGTGCAACGCCTGTGGCGGGTGGAGTCACCTCCGTAACTGCTCGGGCCTGCGTACGCACCGGCAAAGGATCACGTCGTTCGTGGCCCCATGCTGTGCGAACCGGACCACCTCCACAGCAAACCACCACCCGCCTGGGCAGCACATAATCAACACACCCCAACACAACACAACAATAGACACACAAACAAACACAATAGCAACCACACACCGCCGCCGGCAACTCCTAGTCCCTCCGACAATCTGCTCTGTTTGTCAGTCCAGAATATACCGTAACGTGACATCAGTCAAGTGCAACTCTTGCCTCGGCTGGTGCCACTTTAGGGCGTGCCCAGGACTTCGCAACACGCGAGATTGGACGAGTAACTATGTGGGCCCCTGCTGTGCTGCCCCGCCGCATCCCTCCCCCGCGACGCCGCCAACCATCACAAGGCAGCACCCCCTTTTGCAGCACGTACAGCAGGGGGCCGGCAGGCAACACATCTCTTTAACACCACACATCACAATCGGCCTCCCAAGGCGCACGAAGATGCTACAATTTAACTGTAACGGACTCCAGAGCAAGATCGAGGAGATAGCTATCTTTATGGGAAGGCATGGAATATTAATAGCTGCGGTCCAAGAGACGAAGTTGCACGGCAAATCAACCCTGTCAGTAATTTTCAGAGACAAAACTAGCAAGCCACGTAAAATTAAACAGGGGGTACCACAGGGTGGTGTCCTGTCCCCGCTACTATTTAATTATTACATCTCAAAGCTTCCTCAGCCACCAGAGGGTGTTAATATAGTCTCGTATGCTGACGTTTGTTCGATCATGGCGTCTGGGAATGGAATTGATGACTTGTGCTCGAAAGTAAACGGTTACCTCTCCGAACTTTCTCGCTTCTTCACTGCAAGGAGCGTTGCTCTATCCCTGCGAAATCCTCGGCAACCCTTTTCACCACCTGGACGAAGGAGGTCAGACTGCCACTGGGTATTCACGTCGATGGCGTAACAATACCGACGGTGAATAACCCGAAAATCCTCGGAGTTACCTTCGACAGTCTGCTCTCCTTCTCGGCGCATACAACCGCAATTGTCAACAAAGTACAGAGCCGCAACAATGTCCTCAAGTCGCTGGCCGGCAGCACTTGGGGCAAAGATAAAGAAACGTTGTTGGCAACATACAAGGGAATTGGCCGGCCGGTTCTAAACTACGCAGCGCCCGTATGGTCGCCGGGGACTAGCAGGACGCAGTGGATGAAGCTACAGATCTGCCAAAACACGGCTTTACGAACTGCGACAGGATGCCTCCTGATGACGCCTCAACACCACCTTCATGACGAGGCCCAGATGCTCCCAGTGAAGGAGCATAACATAATGCTCCGCAAGCAGTTCCTTGCTGGGAGCCACAGACGTGGCCATCCCAGCGGACAACTGACAGACGAAGTCCAGAGGTATATCAAACAACCTCTGGACCTGTCAACCTACCGACAGGCCCTGAACGGCATTCACAGGGAATCAGTCTCAAGTTAAGTAGACTCCCGCCCTGTGAATGCCGTTCTAGGCACACAACCACCGGACGTGGACGGGACAGAACTTTTTCTGCATCGGGAGACCCGCACTACAATAGCCCAACTTCGTTCTGGCTATTGCAGCAGGCTCAACAGCTACCTGAGCGGAATTAACGAAGATGTGCCCAACCAATGCCCGGCATGTGGAGAGTCGCCACATGACTCCCGGTACCTCTTCACATGCCCTGAGAACCCCACTCAGCTAACGCCCCTGTCCCTATGGACAGCCCCTGTGGAAGTAGCACACTTCCTGGGCCTCCCCCTAGCTTAAATTGACGACAACGTTGATGGATGAACCGCCCCTAACGGGGCTTAGTAGCCGCTACAACAACAACAGCAACAACTACCTGGACGAAGGAGTAANGCGCCACAACAACAACTTGCATAAATGCACGATCTTTTCAATGTTCACATGTGATTTGTTTACAATAAATGTATTTTATTTTATTTTTAAACAATATAAAACGCGTTTAACCATTTCACCACTTTTCTTCAACAAAGTAAACAAGCAAACAAATCAAAATGGCTGTATTACCCTAACAGAAGGGTGCTACCACATGTTCGAAAATTAGGGACAGTAAAATACCCAAATTATATTTCATAATGACCTCCACAACATAAGGGTAGGTTTGAATATGTGCTTTTTAAATAACATACTTTAAAAAAATTTCAATTATGGCCATTTTATTTAACAAAAGTATATATTTTTCTTTGGAAAATACAATAATCAGCCCGATCGCCAATTCCATGTGAATAAATTGTTTTTGTTTTGCTTTATAATTTTTGGGAATATTTTTTCATGTGAAATTCGCAATAGGGCCGATTAATAATCCATATGTTTTGCATTTTTTAATAAACAATATTAAAATAGCAAATATTTACGCCTGCGTCGATATTTTTTATAATATAAAATATTCAAAAAATAATAATTTGGAATAAAAAATCGCGTGATCGTCTGCGGCTCTATTTGAAAAAAAAAATTTAAGAACCTAAAAAAGGGTAAGCAGTAACCATAATAGACATCACTGGGGCGGCAGCCCCAGGTTTACCACACAGAAAGGGAATTCTAGTTACCTCATCCTTTCCCAAGGCTACATCACTGGGACGGTAGCCCCAGTTGGTGCACACCGAAAGGAGAATTCTATTTGGTAAGGGTTATAATCCTAAAGCGCGGCCGAAGGCCGCCTGCGCAGAAAGTAATTCTACGCAAAAATACTGTGGACGCAAGTAAAAATTGTGATGATAAATCGTCTGGCAGCACCAACTTCGGTGTTCAGTTGCAACCCTCGCATGTTTACTACTTCACTACTTTTATAAGTGCTTTATCGTGGTTAAATTAACAAAAATATCATATTACTTAAAAGAAAATGGTCATGTGCATTAAAAGTGCTTACATTTAAGTCACATTTATCTATTTCACGCACTTTTGGATGATAAAATCGATGCAATTTGCATCAACATATTTGGTGAATTTCGCAACTTTAACAACAAATTACTTAAAAACTATAAGTGGGCGCGGGTTGGGGTCTTCACTTTTAGAATCAAAATCCCCCCCCCCCCCTAGACGCCCCAATTTATGTTTTTTTCGGGTCGATTTTCACTAAAATTTCCCCTGCGAAAATAACGTTTTTTTTTTTAAGAAATAAAAATGGAGAGTTCAGAAACTATAAGAAACGAATTTTCATATTGTACTCGATCCTACCTAAAACCTACACTAATTTTTGCTTCGGGTGTACTTCGTGATTTTTTTTTTTTTGTAGCACCGTGTAATTTTTGATATGACAGAAAAACTGTCTCAATATAAACAAAAACGTCCGTAAGTCAAATACAGTGTACATAAGAAATATCGACTTTCAGGCAATAGTAACTTGATCTTTAATGTACTTTTTCCTTATGAATATGTATATTAAACAATCTCCTAGATTAGAATTACACTTAAAGCCACTCATTTTACGTTTTCACTATCGTACTTGTATGTTCCAAAATGCTTGTTGGTTAAAAAATCAAACTCCGAATTCCGAATCAAAACTTTACCAATATCCTGTGTTGTAATATCTAAGATTCCTGTGATTGTATGGTTATGTTTTGAGGCGACTGTGTGTCTCAATAACTTTTCAATGAACATTTTTAAACAGTGTGTAATAACTGCTTGCGCCAAGGGGAAAAGTACGTCGTTTTCAACTTGCTCCGATTGAAGTTGTATTTCAAGATCCCGACAAATTTCACTTACGAGAAGTGAGTACTCTTCAAGATGCTCCGGTATCGGTATATATAATTGCTGCTTCTTTCTACATCTGTCTGTATGCTTTAATTGCAGGCTAGCGATATGAGTAGCTTTACGACTTCTGGATTCTGGTATACTAACAACATCAATTGTCCAAGCAGTGTGTTTTGCATTCGCTTCAAGGACCAAAAATGTTTGCCATATTTCATCTATCCACGATGTAATACGATATATATGAGTTACAGATTCGTACTTAAAAGACTCCTGTTCGAATCTAACTTCCTTCTTTACAAACTGCGAAAACTCTTGCCCCTGCTGATAATAATATTTATTAGGCTCAATGCATCTTAGTTCTTGTGGAGGGTTCCCTCGTGCTGAAAAATTGAGTGTTTGAGGTTGCAGTAAGCACCACGCACCGTCAAATGATTTCATTTTGGGGGCGAATACATGATGTCGGGCATAAACTAGCACTTCGCGCGTACTCCAAAACCGTTCTCTGCTTTTGGAATATAATCCTTGAAATTGTTTGTGATTGCGTACAAACCGTGTAATATATTTAGCCCGGAGCCATTCACACGAACGCTGTTTTAAAACAGGAAGCGCATCGAATTCCTCAAAACTATGATGCACAAAAGAAAAGGCGGCAGCCAAAGTCTTTTTCATAGCAATCAGTGGCAAGCGACGTAATATATAATCCACAGCGGAGCGCATGCTCGGGACATTTTGTGCCAAAAACTCTTTTTCGAACTGAATTCGGCGTTGTTGCAGAAGCTCGAAAGCGTTGCTTTCCATAGTGTCTGTTCCCCGTTCTGGTATACGTGCTCCCATTTCTCGAGGTACCGGTGCGTCACCGTTCTTTAAATTAAGCGATAGAGTATAATCGTGATCTGATATAATACTTCGAAACGCTTTCAATTGCATTTTTTGTTTGTGCGCCTCTTGCTGACGTTGTCTCTGCATATGAGATTGTGGTTTTAACAGAGATACCTGTTTCCCTCGTTCTTGCTTAAGTTTCATTTGTAAGGGATCAATAATAAATAGTTTGCCTTCTTTCTGGAAAACTGTTTGCTTAGGATATCCAGCCATTTTGGTTTGTGGTATGCTGCTTGCGGATTGAAATTGATTTTCATTGTGCGATGATATTAATCGAGGAGTGGCAACATCTTTAACGGTATCTGTCATCGTGGTAGAGGATTTCGATGATGACGGCGATATAGAGACCGTATTTTGAACCGAGACTACTTCTGTAATAGGTATACAATAAATATGTTAATACAAGTTCATATGAGACTGAATAAAAAATGTTGAATAAATAAAAATATTACGCATTTAAATGTATGAAAGCCATATAAACCTACGTTCGTTTAAAATATCCAGTAAAAAAATATCTAGCAGAAAAATTCGGTCGAAATATCATCTGTTATCTAACAAGAGAAAAATATCCAGAATAGTACGCGAACAGAAAATTCGCAGAAACTTGCAAGTTAGACGAGCAGCTGACAGAACTTTTGTTATATTCAAATGTGTAAAATTGAAAACGTAAGGAAACTGGTCACAAAGTGTTATCCGGAACCAGTTTATTAACTAACCGAATAATTACTTACTTCTTGCAAGTTTAATTAGTCTTATTTTATCATTTTGAACTTCCAAACCATCAAACACAATTTTGTGATTTGTGTAAATTCCAACCAGCTGTTTTTGATCAGCTGTTTTCTTGCTGACAAAATCTTTCCAGCAGAAACTAACCACTTCCCCTCGAATAGGCTTGCTTTGCTTTCGGAAAACACAAAATTTTTTTCATTTCTCGAAAAAATTAGGGAAAGGTTCTTTATTTTTATCTAACAAATACCATTGGCAGCTTCAAACTTGCACTTTATTATACTACAATTTAATAAGCTACAAAACTGAATTGGGATGAAAAGTTTGTGGAATTATTTAAATTTTTTACAAAGCCTGAAATTTATTTGTTAGATAAAGAGCTATACTTTTATATCAAAATAATGAACCTTAAACAAGTATAAAGTCTAAGTTCAGGGGGAGCCGAACATTAAATACCCGACGCAAGTATTAAACATAGTTTTTCACCTTTCTGAAAACTGCCGTTACATGGTAAGAAGAGTGGTTTGACCCTATTTTTAACAATTTCGATGGTATGTTCAGTTATACTTAATGAGATAAAGTTAGTGTATAGTTAGATGTGGGCGGTATCACGCCTACTTTCCAAAATTCTATAATAATGTTACTTTTTTTCAAGGGATTGTTGTTAGTATCAATTTTGAGTAAATTACCGTCCTTAAAATTCGAAATATCGAAGTTTCAAGAATTTCTGAAATTTACCGTTGTATGAATGTTTTGTCTTTATGTGGCAAGCACAATAATCGTACCGAGTTTGGTACAAATTGATCGAACGGTTAGCGAGATACAGATATTTGGTCATAAGTGGGCGGGGTCACGCCCATCTTCCAAAATTTTATTATAAGCGTATTTTTTGCTAAGGAATTATTGCAAACATCAATTTTGAATAAATCAGCTTCTGTATTTACTGATTTATTGAAGATTTCGTATTTCTCTAAATTACCGTTATATGGGGTGTGGGCGTGGTTATTGTCCGATTTTAAAAATTTTCAGGCTTTTGGTATGTTGTACCGAGGCTAACAATTGTGCCAAATTTGAGAGAAATTGGTGAAGCGATTACTAAGATATATATATATATATATATAATCATAAGTGGGCGTGGCTACGCCCAAAATCCAAAAATTTATAAACTTCTTATTTTACGTCTAAAAATCATTATAAATATTAATTTTCAATGAATAAGCTTCAGTATTTACTAAAATATCGCAGTTTTCGTAGTTCTTGAAACTACCGTTATATGGGAAATGGCCCATTTCGCCCATTTTCAATACAATATGCCGTATTTGAACGGTTGCCGAAAGCTTTAGAGCTCATTTGAACAGTGCCGAAAGCATGATAGCTCATTTAAGCGGTTGGTGAAGGCAAGACGGCTCAGTTAGCGGAGGCACGCCATAGAATTGATTTGTTGCAGAAGTCATAGCGCCGAGTTTGATTTGTTGCTGAAGGCATGTTTGATGGGTTTGCCGAAGTCATGTTTGATGGGTTTGCCGAAGTCATGATACTGTAGTTCAAAAACAATTCAAGGACATTTGCTTGTTTGAAATGAAGCATTGATTGATGTACATATGTACGTATGCTTATTCCTCACAACTAGCCTGCCAACACGCTCTTGGCGCCATCGGTGGGTAAAGCAATTGAATGGTAGACGCGCAATAAATACATACATACATACGAGACGATACATTACCCATTCGTCGTGCTTTCAGCAACAAGTCAAATGGCTTTCAGCAACAAGTCAAACGACTTCTGCAACAAATGAACTGCGCCGTCTTGCCTACGCCAACCATCCAAATGAGCTCTCATGGCGCCTTACTTCGTCTTTCCTATTTAGTTTCAGTACGCATTACGTAAGCTACGGTAGATGAAAGGCCTTGGTAAATGATTTAGTTATGAATCTTTTCTTGTTTGCTTTGATCGATTTACTAGCAATGTAC
Organism: Rhagoletis zephyria; assembly: GCF_001687245.7. Taxonomy (NCBI): domain Eukaryota; kingdom Metazoa; phylum Arthropoda; class Insecta; order Diptera; family Tephritidae; genus Rhagoletis; species Rhagoletis zephyria. The sequence continues at coordinate 63,508 of NW_016158134.1, forward strand.
TGAGGATATAATATAACAAAACTATGGATATAACAAAACTATTTATTATTAATTAATTTATTCAGTAATTCATTTCATTTACAAACGTAATTATTATTTCAATATGGCAGAATCAATGGAATATGGAGGCCCGCCATATATTCATCGAAATTCTTGTGAAGGCGAATATACTGAATGAGTTAACGTGTTGTGATTAAATCGGCGGAATAATTGCCAAGCATTCGGTGTTTATCATCGATCAGTTCATATGAATTCGAACCATGTTTCCGTGAAACATAGGCTCTAATTTTTGGTGGGGCTAGTTTTTGTGCATAGCCCTCTCCGGCCACGGACTGTTTAGGATTGGGAATGTACACTTCCGGGCCTATCTCGAAATGTCGTTCTCTTTTGCGGGTCAATGCCCGTTGTGCGGTTTGTTGATATTGTTCGAACTGTTTGTCTCGAATTTCATCAGCCAGAACTTTACGTTTTTCCACCTTCTGGGTATGGTATGGATTTACATCCAATAATAATTTATATTCGTTTCCATCTTTCACATATTCACGACCGGTGTGTAGGAAATATGGCGTGTAGCCCATGGCTGAATGCACTGAAGTTTTAATATCATGAATAATACGAGAAAGATAGTTTTCCCAGGAGGAATGTTCAAGAAGATCAGCCATGTGAGCACGTAATCCAAGTTTAATGCTTTTGTTTGTCGCCTCTACCTGATTGGCTTGTGGATGGTACAAAGGCGTTTTCATGTGTTTGATATTATAATCGGCACAAAGCTTTGCGAAAGTTTGACTGATGAATTGAGTACCATTATCTGATATAATGAGTTCGGGGCAGCCATTCACCGAGAACATATGTCGAAGATAATTGACTACGGATATGGCGTTTGCGTTTTTCCTGGGCTGCGCCCAGACATACCGCGAGTAACAGTCGATGGCTACGAAGATCCATTGGTTACGATTTTTAGACATGGGCAGCTTTCCGACGAAGTCAATCGATAATTGTCTACCCGGTCGTTGTGGGTCTCTATATTCGCCGTGAGGTGTTTTGGTGCTCTCATTACTTGGGTTAATGCGGTGGCATAGTTCACATTGCCGAACGTACTGGTAAACAGACTCATACATATTTGGTCAGTAATAGCGTTGTGAGATACGTCTATAACTTTTCCAAACACCCTGATGCGAATGTTGGTTATGATTTTCATCGAGGACTTTTTCTCTGTCAGAAGATGGTACACAAAGTGTCCACAGTATTTCCGCACTTTGATTGGAAAATTTCAATCGATGATACAGGAGGTTGTTCTCGATTTTATATCTATATAATGGTTGTTTTGAGGCCATGGCATGCATTTTGTTGTACCATTTATCGC
>NW_016158134.1:65238-71386 GCF_001687245.7 Rhagoletis zephyria
TTCCGGGCCTATCTCGAAATGTCGTTCTCTTTTGCGGGTCAATGCCCGTTGTGCGGTTTGTTGATATTGTTCGAACTGTTTGTCTCGAATTTCATCAGCCAGAACTTTACGTTTTTCCACCTTCTGGGTATGGTATGGATTTACATCCAATAATAATTTATATTCGTTTCCATCTTTCACATATTCACGACCGGTGTGTAGGAAATATGGCGTGTAGCCCATGGCTGAATGCACTGAAGTTTTAATATCATGAATAATACGAGAAAGATAGTTTTCCCAGGAGGAATGTTCAAGAAGATCAGCCATGTGAGCACGTAATCCAAGTTTAATGCTTTTGTTTGTCGCCTCTACCTGATTGGCTTGTGGATGGTACAAAGGCGTTTTCATGTGTTTGATGTTATAATCGGCGCAAAGCTTTGCGAAAGTTTGACTGATGAATTGAGTACCATTATCTGATATAATGAGTTCGGGGCAGCCATTCACCGAGAACATATGTCGAAGATAATTGACTACGGATATGGCGTTTGCGTTTTTCCTGGGCTGCGCCCAGACATACCGCGAGTAACAGTCGATGGCTACGAAGATCCATTGGTTACGATTTTTAGACATGGGCAGCTTTCCGACGAAGTCAATCGATAATTGTCTACCCGGTCGTTGTGGGTCTCTATATTCGCCGTGAGGTGTTTTGGTGCTCTCATTACTTGGGTTAATGCGGTGGCATAGTTCACATTGCCGAACGTACTGGTAAACGGACTCATACATGTTTGGCCAGTAATAGCGTTGTGAGATACGTCTNTTCCGCACTTTGATTGGAAAATTTCAATCGATGATACAGGAGGTTGTTCTCGATTTTATATCTATATAATGGTTGTTTTGAGGCCATGGCATGCATTTTGTTGTACCATTTATCGCACGTGTTTGGGTCAATGTTGGTCACGGATGTGATTGGGGTACGATTAACGTGAAAATTACTCGGAAGGTCAATTGGATTTCTACGAACGATGTTGAGTAGAGCAAAAGAACGAGACAAGGCGTCAGGAAGATCTAAATGTTTTCCTGGTTTATGAATAATTTTGAGATCGTATGGTGATAATCGGATCGCCCAACGGCATAAACGTCCAGTTGGTTCTTTGAGAGTTTGTAGGCAGCGCAAAGCTGCATGGTCCGTTACCACAACCAATTCACGACCCTCAAAATATGGACGGAACTTTTCGACCGCTAAGAGAACGGCTAGGCATTCCCGTTTGGATGCTGTGTAATTTTGTTCGGCTTTCGAGAATTTTTTAGAAAAATACTGAACCACGCGTTCATTCCCATCATGTTCTTGTACTAGAACAGCACTCGCTGCGATAAGCGAGGCATCGGTATAAACCTTGAATGGTTTTGAATAATCGGCCATAGTCAGAATAGGAGTGGTAGTTAAACACTCTTTGAGAAAGGCTTGTTCAGCAGCGGTATTCCATTCAATGGGTCCTTTTCGGTTTGCTTTATACAATTCACTAAGGGGAGCTGTGATCTCCGAAAAATGTTCAATAAATTTTCGGTACCAGCCCGCTGCACCAACGAACCGTCTGACTTCTTTTGCCGTTTTGGGCCGTGCAAATTCAACAATACCTCGAATACGAGATGGTTTCGCAGATAGACCCTCTTGAGACAAAACGTAATCCAGGAATTCCAATCGTTTACAACAAAAATTCGATTNATTTGGTCAGTAATAGCGTTGTGAGATACGTCTATAACTTTTCCAAACACCCTGATGCGAATGCTGGTTATGATTTTCATCGAGGACTTTTGCTCTGTCAGAAGATGGTACACAAAGTGTCCACAGTATTTCCGCACTTTGATTGGAAAATTTCAATCGATGATACAGGAGGTTGTTCTCGATTTTATATCTATATAATGGTTGTTTTGAGGCCATGGCATGCATTTTGTTGTACCATTTATCGCACGTGTTTGGGTCAATGTTGGTCACGGATGTGATTGGGGTACGATTAACGTGAAAATTACTCGGAAGGTCAATTGGATTTCTACGAACGATGTTGAGTAGAGCAAAAGAACGAGACAAGGCGTCAGGAAGATCTAAATGTTTTCCTGGTTTATGAATAATTTTGAGATCGTATGGTGATAATCGGATCGCCCAACGGCATAAACGTCCAGTTGGTTCTTTGAGAGTTTGTAGGCAGCGCAAAGCTGCATGGTCCGTTACCACAACCAATTCACGACCCTCAAAATATGGACGGAACTTTTCGACCGCTAAGAGAACGGCTAGGCATTCCCGTTTGGATGCTGTGTAATTTTGTTCGGCTTTCGAGAATTTTTTAGAAAAATACTGAACCACGCGTTCATTCCCATCATGTTCTTGTACTAGAACAGCACTCGCTGCGATAAGCGAGGCATCGGTATAAACCTTGAATGGTTTTGAATAATCGGCCATAGTCAGAATAGGAGTGGTAGTTAAACACTCTTTGAGAAAGGCTTGTTCAGCAGCGGTATTCCATTCAATGGGTCCTTTTCGGTTTGCTTTATACAATTCACTAAGGGGAGCTGTGATCTCCGAAAAATGTTCAATAAATTTTCGGTACCAGCCCGCTGCACCAACGAACCGTCTGACTTCTTTTGCCGTTTTGGGCCGTGCAAATTCAACAATACCTCGAATACGAGATGGTTTCGCAGATAGACCCTCTTGAGACAAAACGTAATCCAGGAATTCCAATCGTTTACAACAAAAATTCGATTTGGATGTTGAGATGGTTAAGCCGGCCCCAGCCAGACGTTTTGCAACAATAGCCAATATCTTAGCGTGTTCTTCAAACGTCGAAGTGCAAATTATGAAATCATCCACATATGCGAATGCATGTGGAACCAAATCACGGAAAATTTTATCAATGAGAATGGCTAATGCGGCGGGTGAATTTCTCAACTCCATCGTCATGCGACGAAAAGCATAAAGTCTGTTACCGAATGCAAAAGCGGTTTTCAGTTGACTCGATTTTGCCAAAGGAATTTGAAAGAAAGCTTGAGACAGATCAATACTGGTTAGGTATTTAGCTGACTTTAGTCGTGCTAAAATTTGGTTAGTATCCGTAATTGGATAGGCATTTGGAATGGTAATTTTATTCAGCTCTCTCGCGTCCAAGCACACGCGACATGTTCCGTCCTTCTTCTTTACAGCCAGAATTGGTGACCGCCAAGGGCTTTCTTCGATGGTCATAATGATGTCACGACATCGCATTTTATCCAATTCGGCTTGAACTTGTTCAGCCACATATGGCGATACTGGATACTGGCGTTTCATAAGTTTCATCTAGTTCACCCTCTAAACCGAGTGTGGAAGCGTCAATTGGCTCCAGATCATTACTCATAGATACCTGAGCTTGTTCTTTCCCACTCCCTGGTGGCTGGTTACAAAAATTAATAAAATTATCCGCCGTAACCATTTCGACTTTAGCGGATGCAACTTCTTCAGTATCACCTTTGGCTGTATGTTTTAAAAATCGTTGAGCTTTCTCTTGGTTCTGCACCAGTTCGAAGGCCTCAAGGAATGTCCGTCCCATAATTGGGTGTTTCAGTGAGATAGGTACGACAAGAGTTGGCACCAGGCGGGTAAGACTACCGACCGTATATAATACATCCACTTTACCAATGGCCTTAAAAGAAATCGAATTATCGGCTAGACCAATGGAGGTTTTGGTAGATTGCAACTGCCCCCATCTGTACTTCTCATAAAATGTTTGTGAAATGACTGACTTCGGCTTACCTATCGAGTAAAACCGTATGAGAATGGTTGTTAACCATAACCGTGAGATAATCGCGACGATCGTTCGGAATGTTATATGTCAAACATTTGTCTGAGATAAAGAAAACATCGCGGAGTCGTGGTTGGTTAACTTGGTTGACTGCGTCTTGCTGGTGAGTAAGGACTGGAGCTGAAGTAGGTTTGGTAATTGGTAGTGTTCGTTCAGAACATTTAGTTGATGGTTCTCCGCCATCCCTTTGAGTTTGATTATATTCATTAAGAATCAGAGTAGAATTATTACTGGAATTCGGGACTGAAGAGTTGTCGATTTGTAGAGGGACTTCGGTAGAGTGCGGATTGTTAGAGACAGTGGATTTAGATAAAGTTGTGGATTCTGAGTACGATGGACCACTATTCCCAATCGACTCCCTTACGCGTTTTTTTAACACGGGCATTGATCAGACGCAACCCCCGGTCGTGTACATTTGTAGCAGATCTCCCTATTCGGTTGGGTTCGACACTTTTTGAAGTGATGGCCCCACACGAGACATTTTGCACATCGTACATTTTCGTCGCCCTCAACAGCGAGAAATGGGTAGACGATAGTTCCTACTTTCATATCATTCTCCTTTGGATTTTTGTCGTTTTTATAATCCTCGACTGGTTTCGAATACCAACGTTTCTGAGATGCTTTAATTGGTTTCTTTTGCTTGTTCACGTATGCACATTCCCTGTTATCGGAGTCGGACCCAGGAAACGAAACGGTATATTCCGAATGTGAAGAATCATCCGGTGGATCATGTATTGCCGAAATTTCCCGTGGCGCTGATCGCTGTCTATCCGCACGGGTTCTTTCCGGACGGGGTGTGGCAACAATGAACGAATGTGGTGCAATTCGCTGAGCGAACTCACGCAATTGCTCCAACGTGTGGACTTGTCGAGTGTGGACGAGTTCACGCAGATGATCGGATAAGGTTCCAATGATGATATCAACGTGGTCCCGTTCATCCAGACCACAGGAATTACCATGCAATTGGAATGTCAAGTCATCGATATGTTTCAGCAGTGTTTGCGAACGTGGATCGAATTTAATCTGTGCGTATGACATTATTACTTGGGCCCGAGTATGTNGGCTTACCTATCGAGTAAAACCGTATGAGAATGGTTGTTAACCATAACCGTGAGATAATCGCGACGATCGTTCGGAATGTTATATGTCAAACATTTGTCTGAGATAAAGAAAACATCGCGGAGTCGTGGTTGGTTAACTTGGTTGACTGCGTCTTGCTGGTGAGTAAGGACTGGAGCTGAAGTAGGTTTGGTAATTGGTAGTGTTCGTTCAGAACATTTAGTTGATGGTTCTCCGCCATCCCTTTGAGTTTGATTATATTCATTAAGAATCAGAGTAGAATTATTACTGGAATTCGGGACTGAAGAGTTGTCGATTTGTAGAGGGACTTCGGTAGAGTGCGGATTGTTAGAGACAGTGGATTTAGATAAAGTTGTGGATTCTGAGTACGATGGACCACTACTCCCAATCGACTCCCTTACGCGTTTTTTGAACACGGGCATTGATCAGACGCAACCCCCGGTCGTGTACATTTGTAGCAGATCTCCCTATTCGGTTGGGTTCGACACTTTTTGAAGTGATGGCCCCACACGAGACATTTTGCACATCGTACATTTTCGTCGCCCTCAACAGCGAGAAATGGGTAGACGATAGTTCCTACTTTCATATCATTCTCCTTTGGATTTTTGTCGTTTTTATAATCCTCGACTGGTTTCGAATACCAACGTTTCTGAGATGCTTTAATTGGTTTCTTTTGCTTGTTCACGTATGCACATTCCCTGTTATCGGAGTCGGACCCAGGAAACGAAACGGTATATTCCGAATGTGAAGAATCATCCGGTGGATCATGTATTGCCGAAATTTCCCGTGGCGCTGATCGCTGTCTATCCGCACGGGTTCTTTCCGGACGGGGTGTGGCAACAATGAACGAATGTGGTGCAATTCGCTGAGCGAACTCACGCAATTGCTCCAACGTGTGGACTTGTCGAGTGTGGACGAGTTCACGCAGATGATCGGATAAGGTTCCAATGATGATATCAACGTGGTCCCGTTCATCCAGACCACAGGAATTACCATGCAATTGGAATGTCAAGTCATCGATATGTTTCAGCAGTGTTTGCGAACGTGGATCGAATTTAATCTGTGCGTATGACATTATTACTTGGGCCCGAGTATGTTTGTTGAGGACACGAGCACGAAGTTTCGTGCAAAAATCTTGATAATCTCCGAAGTTTCTCAGTTCGGTGAAGTACCATTGTCGAGCGGCCCCCGTGAGTGTGGGTACCAAACGCGTAACCAATTCATAGTCGGTCCAATCTTATATCGACTTTCAGGCAATAGTA
>NW_016158134.1:71399-77257 GCF_001687245.7 Rhagoletis zephyria
GTCCAATCTTATATCGAAATGAGCCAATAATAGCCAAATAATCTTCAACCGATAGAAATTTTTCGTTCACATGAATGCCATCGAATTGAGCACGTCCCATCCATGATGGTAAGCCTCTGAATTTCCTATCCATTACATCCGCTTGGGCAGATTCGTCGAATACAGTGGCTTAATTTGGTCGTGATTGTGGTGGATCGGATAGCGAATAGTTGGGATATAAATGAGATGGTTGATTAATTGGTTCTTGGATATGTGACGTTATAAGACCACGGTAGGTATTGATCGTTTGAGTTTGTAAGGTTGAAGGACCACTNTCCCTTACGCGTTTTTTGAACACGGGCATTGATCAGACGCAACCCCCGGTCGTGTACATTTGTAGCAGATCTCCCTATTCGGTTGGGTTCGACACTTTTTGAAGTGATGGCCCCACACGAGACATTTTGCACATCGTACATTTTCGTCGCCCTCAACAGCGAGAAATGGGTAGACGATAGTTCCTACTTTCATATCATTCTCCTTTGGATTTTTGTCGTTTTTATAATCCTCGACTGGTTTCGAATACCAACGTTTCTGAGATGCTTTAATTGGTTTCTTTTGCTTGTTCACGTATGCACATTCCCTGTTATCGGAGTCGGACCCAGGAAACGAAGCGGTATATTCCGAATGTGAAGAATCATCCGGTGGATCATGTATTGCCGAAATTTCCCGTGGCGCTGATCGCTGTCTATAAGAGCGGGTTCTTTCCGGACGGGGTGTGGCAACAATGAACGAATGTGGTGCAATTCGCTGAGCGAACTCACGCAATTGCTCCAACGTGTGGACTTGTCGAGTGTGGACGAGTTCACGCAGATGATCGGATAAGGTTCCAATGATGATATCAACGTGGTCCCGTTCATCCAGACCACAGGAATTACCATGCAATTGGAATGTCAAGTCATCGATATGTTTCAGCAGTGTTTGCGAACGTGGATCGAATTTAATCTGTGCGTATGACATTATTACTTGGGCCCGAGTATGTTTGTTGAGGACACGAGCACGAAGTTTCGTGCAAAAATCTTGATAATCTCCGAAGTTTCTCAGTTCGGTGAAGTACCATTGTCGAGCGGCCCCCGTGAGTGTGGGTACCAAACGCGTAACCAATTCATAGTCGGTCCAATCTTATATCGAAATGAGCCAATAATAGCCAAATAATCTTCAACCGATAGAAATTTTTCGTTCACATGAATGCCATCGAATTGAGCACGTCCCATCCATGATGGTAAGCCTCTGAATTTCCTATCCATTACATCCGCTTGGGCAGATTCGTCGAATACAGTGGCTTAATTTGGTCGTGATTGTGGTGGATCGGATAGCGAATAGTTGGGATATAAATGAGATGGTTGATTAATTGGTTCTTGGATATGTGACGTTATAAGACCACGGTAGGTATTGATCGTTTGAGTTTGTAAGGTTGAAGGACCACCCATCCAGGTATGATTCCGGGTCGTTGGCATGGTTTGGTTCATGTCACGAACGTCAGGTATTGGTGTCTGTAAATGAATCCGGTCACGGATCATTTGCTGTTGCATCTGTGTTTGGGTTCTCAACAACTCGGACACCATTTCGGACAGTTGGTGTAATGAGGGTGTTTCGTCCCGCCTGACACTGAATTGAGAACGGCTGGTACAGTATTTGAATTAACCGTACTAGTGGTCAGGGTATACCGTGGTTCAGTTGCCTGAACCGAAGTCGGTATATTCGGGTTTGGAATCGAATCTGAAACTCAAATACCAAGTTGTAAATTCAGATTATTAAAAAAATTCGACCAACGGTAGACGTAAAGTCCGTACTATTACGGTCCGAGTTATAAGATGGCGGTACTCGATTTAAAATCAATACCGGATTTCCTTCTGTTTATTATTATTATGATTCTATGATTGTGTCTAAGCCTAATCAGCGAAAACCAATCTATGTTAGTTTCGAATATCCAATTTAAAAAAATAATGCCGCATAAATCGATCACTATTTGAATATTGCTTTTAATCTAATTAGTTTAACATAAAATTCACGCTCAATTGGTTATATATCTCATGTGATTTTCGGTCCAAAATTTTGTTTAGTATTATACCGAACGTGGGCTGAGAATGGCGTTTAACGCACTAGCTCGAATCTTTTTATGGACCAAGTTGTTTGCTCCCGGGATGCAGCGAAGGCCTTGAATTCTTGGGAGTATTTCATGTATCTCCTTCGGTCCCTTCTGTCGCCAACAAGGTACGCAACAAAGATCAAGACTATCCACCCCCGAATTTACCGGAAGACCAAATCAGACTGAGAATATTCAACCAGTTTGAGAATGTTAANATCAGACTGAGAATATTCAACCTGTTTGAGAATGTTAAACGAAATTAATTTGATACGAGTTTCAAATTTTATTGGGAATGAATACCCAAAGAAATTACAAAAAAATAAAGAAAAATTAATAGTTTGGTTCAATTAATATTGACCGTGTTATCGGTTATGTTGACGAAATGACAAGTTATTGGTTCAAAAATCTTGAACGTCGATGTGTGGTGTAACTTGATTAAAAAAATTTAATTAACTTGCCTTTCAGAATTGGCGAATTGAACTGAACGAGAATGAGTATGACTGCTGATCAATGGTGTTCGCATCGCAGATCGATCACGGAAATAAATAATCAAAATATTCACCAAAATTTTGATTGAAAACGAGCTCCAATAAAAATCAATTAAATCATGCCGTGTGAAGACTGAGGACGATATTGATTTACAGTGATTATGAATTCAAAAAATAATTATTTGATTCAATATCAATGATGCTTTATAATAGCGGAATTTCTAAAAGAAAAAATTTATCAAAAATCTATTAAACTCGAATATGTACGGTTCACCGACGTAAAATTTTGTGACCAACAAAATGAGGAAAATAACTAAAAGATTTTAATTTTTCCTTAAATCTTATTTTATGATGTATTAAATTGATTCGATGATGAAATTGCTATATTCCCTCAGCTGAGCACGCGGTTATTTTATGCCGGGCTTAAGTGTGGCTATGTTCAACAAAACTTATTCTTTTTCACCCGTTTACACCTTTTCAAGTTTATAATGAGAAAATACAAATTGATAATGAGAAATGAAAATTCATATTGAGAAAATACAAGTTGATAATGAGAAATGTAAACTCATATTGAGAAAGTACAAATTGATAATGAGAAATGTAAATTCATATTGAGAATATATAATCTGATAATGAGAGATGTAAATCGATATTGAGAAAATACAAATTGATAATGAGAAATAAAAATTCTTATTGAGAAAATACAAATTGATAATGAGAAATGTAAATTCATATTGAGAATATATAATCTGATAATGAGAGATGTAAATCGATATTGAGAAAATACAAATTGATAATGAGAAATAAAAATTCTTATTGAGAAAATACAAATTGATAATGAGAAATGTAAATTCATATTGAGTAAATATAAATTGATAATAAGAACACGTAAATTCATAATGAGAAAATATTAACACTCAAGTCTATCGTTGGATCATTAGCGAAGATTCGGAAGCAAAACCAAGAGGTGTAAGCGACCGCAAAAGGCTGACTGAAGACAACTTGATGACTATGTTATCCTGGCTTGAAGGTGACTGCAGTTTTACCCTTGGACAATTAAAAAGAAAAGTACAAAACCAGTTTAATGTAGAATTGAGCACCAAATTATCTCGAGGGCAATCTGTACAGTTGCAAAAAAGTCCATACGCAACCAATAACCATGAACTCGCAGGATAACAAATTAAAACGAGCCGAAAGTGGTAAACAAATAGCATGAAAGGATGAAACAAATTTTAATTTGTTTTGCCGAATGTCACGAGGCCGATAAAAAAATTGGCCACCGCGCCACTCTACAGCTCCCTGCTTTCAGAGGGCCAAACGTCCACTTTATTGATGCAATAACCACAGCTGAAGTGTTACACATAAAAAGGCAAATGGGGGCGCTCACACACAGCGGGGGTGTAAATGAGTTGTCCAACTTTAATTTCGGGTTGTATATATTATAAATTTTTTTGGCAGTGTCCTTTGATGCTTGCTTTAATTCACCCAATATCGCGACATTAGCTCGCAGACTCCAGAGTAAAGTACTTGCTCTCCATTGATATAATTTTTTATGTTCTCATTATCAATTTACATTTTCTCATTAGGAATTTACGTTTTCTCATTATCAATCTATATATTCTCATTACGAACTTACATTCCTCATCATCAATTTATATATTCTCAATATGAATTTATATTTCCCATTATCAATTTTTATTTTGTAATTATGATTTTATATTTCTCATTATCAACTTATATATTCTCAATATAAATTTATATTTCTCATTATGAAGTTGTACTCACTCAATATGAATTTGCGCTTCTCATTATCAATTTAGGATTTCTCAATATGAATTTACATTTTCTCATTATAAACTTGAAAAGGTGTAGTTGGGCGCCAATGATTTGCTTGACCTTTTCTTGTCGGTCCAAACAGGAATCTCGATAAATTGTTGTTGGGTAGCTCGTTTCCAATGGGATGGTGATAATAATGAGGTTGACTTACGTTTGATGATTTTGGGATTACCGGTGTACGGTGGTCTAACTGCTGCCAAATGAATAGACCAGAATTTATATCCACAGAATTAAGATTTTCACAGGTAACAACTTGGTTGGGAATTTGCCGGAAGGAATGTGGTAGAACAATGCGGATAAGTATATTCCCCAGGTATACGCACTCTGAGGATTGACTTTAACCAAACCAATGCCGTCAGCTTTAATAATTGCTTGTTGTTCGGTCCGTGTCCAATTCCAAAAAAGGCAAAATATTTTTCTCGCCTCGTGGTATGTGCCCACCGTTTCTTTTATCGTATGTCAGTCTGGGCATTTTCATAGTGGCTGTTGTTGTTGTTGTTGTTGTAGCGGCTACAACAACCCCGCCCAGATCGGCTGATATCTCAGTCGTTGTCGTCGAGTTCCACTAACGGCAGCCCAAGAAGCGTGCAGCCTCTATGGGGTCGGTCCACAGGGACGTCGCCGTTAGGGTTGTGGGGTTTTCCGGGCATGCGAAGAGATGTTTCGAGTCGTGAGGGGTCTCTCCGCATGCCGGATATTCGTTCGGCACATCCGCATTTAGCCTACTCAGGTAGGAGTTAAGCCTACTGCAGTAGCCAGAACTAAGTTGGGCTAATGTTGTTCTGGTCTCCCGAGGCAGATGGAGCTCCGTCGCGTCAATGTCCGGTGTTTGTGGGCCTAGAATGGCATTCACAGGTCTTGAGTCCACATAACTCGAGACTGCGACCCTTTGAATGCAGTTCAGGGCCTGTCTGTGAGCTGACGGGTCCAGAGGCTGCTTAATGAACCTCTGTCAGTTCATATAGATGCCTCCTGACGTGCCTCGGCGAGGGTTCCTCTGCAAGCAGCCGCCTATTTGGGTGGCCACATCTGTGGCTCCCAACCAGAAACTGCTTGCAGAGCGTCGTGTTGTGCTCCCTAATTGGGAGCATTTTCGCCTCATCGTGGAGGTGGTGTTCTGGTGACATCAGGAGGCATCCGGTCGCTGCCCTAAGTGCTATTTTTTGTACCGTCTGTAGCTTCGTCCACTGCTTCCTACTAGTCCCCGGCGACCACACTGGTGCTGCGTAGTTTAAAACCGGCCGGTTTATTGCCTTGTATGTTGCCAGCAACGTTTCGTTGTCTTTGCCCCCCCAAGTACTGCCGGCTAGCGACTTGAGGACCTTGTTGCGGCCCTCTACTTTATTGACAATAGCGGTTACATGCGCAGAGAAGGAGAGCAGGCTGTCGAATGTTACTCCGAGTATTTT
>NW_016158134.1:78333-80824 GCF_001687245.7 Rhagoletis zephyria
TTTCACCTCTGAGGAGCGCACCTATGTCAGGGTGATATCCTGCCGGGCAGCAGGTGACAGGGGGTATATAAACGTTAAATATTTCGAGCTCAACATCGCCTGACCGGATAGCAATGTCCTGACATTCTAGGGTGGTATCCCTACGGTCGATGTCTTCTTCGATAAGACGATACTGCACGGTGTGGTGTGTAATGAACGCTAAGCTACCGTCATTATCCCGCTCGCGATCTCGACGGTGAACGTTGTACCCGGCACAATTCAACAGTGTTGAATTGCTGTGCAACTTCGTCTCTTGGACCGCAGCTATCAATATGCTATGCCTTCCCATGAAGACGGTTATCTCCTCGATCTTACTCTGAAGCCCGTTACAGTTAAATTGAAGGAGCTTCATGTGGTTCGGGAGACGTGTGGTGATGCGGGGTGTGAGAGATGTGTGTGGTCGTGCCGCAGTTGGCTGTGTGCGCTGCTGAGGTGGTTGCCGCCCTGTGGTGGTGGCAGGAGGCGTCGCAGTTGAGGTCTGCGACCGAGCAGCGCAACATGGGCCCTCGAAGTTCCTCGTCCAATCTCGCGTGGGGCGCAGACCTGAGCACGCCCTAAAGTGGCACCAGCCAAGGCAGGTGTTGCACTTGACTGATGTCGCATTACGGAATATCCCCGGTCTGGCATACCGTTCAGATTGTAGGAGGAACCAGGAGTTGTTGGCGGCGGCGTGTGGGTGGTGGTGCGGTTGTGTGTGTTCTGTGGTATGTAGCCGTTGTAGTGTGGCCTATTGTGTTATGTTGTTGTGCTGTGGTGTTTGTGTGGGACTGCTCAGGTGGACTGGGGTTAGCCGTGGAGGCTGCTCTGTTAGAGCAACAGGGGGCCACAAAAGACGTGGTCCACTGCCAATGTGTCCGTAGTCCTGAGCAGACTCTGAGGGGACTCCACCCCTCGCAAGAATTGCACTTGACAGAGGTGGAATTGTGGTGTAGTCGTCTCTGGCATACACAGCAGGTGTAGGTTTCTGGCCCTGGGTTTAACTCGATGCCAGCCCTGAGTAGGAGAAAACTTAGCGAATGTAGCCCTATGTACGAACAACTTCTGAGCATTCCCACGACAGCCGGTTCTACGTACCGGAATGACTCGGGTTTTACCCGACCAAGGGCTGTTGTTTCGGCGATCTAACCCCGTTTAGGTTGGCGAAGTATCTCAGAAGTTGTTCGTCCATACGGCTACATTCGCTATGTTTTCTCCTACTCAGGGCTGGCATCGAGTCAAACCCAGGGCCAGAAACCTACACTACAAACTTCCCTACTGAAGCGGCTGTTCTAGCCGATAAGCGTGACAACCTTCGCCAGCACGATCCCGGAAATACCCGTATTAGGGATCTCAACGCGGAGATTCGGCAGCTTGTGAACGTACATAAGCGGAAAAAGAGGGAATAGCATCTGAAGACTTGCCACTTCGCCTCTGGTGTGAGTAAGCTTTAGTCAACCGTGAGGTCACTGCCCAATCCAATGAAGCACGACGAGAGGGTCGAAATTTCTTTCGGCGACCATGCTTCGTCGGACCAGGAGCGATGCGCGAGGTATTTTAGCCAGCAGTTCCTTTCACTAGCGGTGAAGTTCAGGTGGCGATCGGGAAGGCCAAAGCCTCCAAAGCCCGACGGAATATGCATGCTGATGCTGAAAAATTTGGGTCCTGCGGGGGTAGCGTACCTAACGGAGGTCCTCAATTTGTCCATGGCCACTCTCATCATCCCAGACATCTGGAAGGTGGGGAGAGTGGTCCCACTGCTCAAACCGGGGAAACTTACCAACATAGGAGATTCTTATCGTCCGATAACACTCCTTTCCCCGGTAGCGAAGACACTCGAGGCCTTGCTACTNTCCGGCATGCGGAGAGACCCCTCACGACTCGAAACATCTCTTCGCATGCCCGGAAAACCCCACAACCCTAACGGCGTCGTCCCTATGGACCGACCCCATAGAGGCTGCACGCTTGGGGCTGCCGTTAGTGAAACTTGACGACAACCTATCTGTGCGGGGTTGTTGTAGCCGCTACAACAACAAAACAACAACAACTTCTGAGAAACTTCGCCGACCTAAACGGGGTTAGATCGCCGAAACAACAGCCCTTGGTCGGGTAAAACCCGAGTCATTCCGGTACGTAGAACCGGCTGTCGTGGGAATGCTCAGAAGTTGTTCGTACATAGGGCTACATTCGCTAAGTTTTCTCCTACTCAGGGCTGGCATCGAGTTAAACCCAGGGCCAGAAACCTACACCTGCTGTGTATGCCAGAGACGACTANGAATGTTTTATACTACATTTTATTATTATACTTTGAATATATATACTTTCATAGTGGCCATGTCAATTCGTGTGTATACCGATATGATGGTTCGTGTCTTGAATAACTATTGGTTAGGTACATTCATCTGGCAATTCCCCCCCTTTTGAAGTTTAGCTTTGACAGTTTTGTTATTTTTACATTTCTCATAATCGTTCTTAT
>NW_016158134.1:80964-88608 GCF_001687245.7 Rhagoletis zephyria
ATTTTGAAGTTTAGCTTTGACAGTTTTGTTATGTTTAAAAATAACATAACATAAAAATAATAGATCAAGCCAAACGTCGATTGACCAGGAGGCCGCACAAACTGCCAAAACAAAGTACGGCTCTTGTTTTCACCAGCGGTGAGGAAAGGGTAGCCATCGGGAAGGCGAAAGCCTCCAAAGCCATTGGATCCGACGGAATATGAATGCTGATGCTGAAAAATGTGGGCCCTACGGGAGTAGCGTACCTAACGGAGGTCCTCAACTTGTCAATGGCCACTCTCATCATTCCAGACATCTGGAAGATCGGGAGAATGGTCCCACTGCTCAAACCGGGGAACCCAGCCAACAAAGGAATCTTATCGTCCGATAACCCTCCTTTCCCCGGTAGCGAAGACACTCGAGGCCTTGCTACTCCCGTATTTTACAAACCACCTGACCCCAGCGAACCATTAGCATGGGTTCCGTAAAGTGCACAGTACAACAACAGCAATTAACGCTATAAATACCCAGATAACTCGTGGTCTAAACCGAAAGCGCCCCTGTGAGAACCATTCTAGTAGCGTTGGACCTGTCTAAGGCGTTCGACACTGTCAGCCATTCAACGCTACTAGAAGACACAGAGGCCTCCTCTCCCACAGGGACTCAAACGGTGGTCGGCGAATTATCTGAGTGGTCGTCACTCGTCAGTAACTTTTAGAGACAAATCGAGCAAACCGAGGAAAATAAAACAGGGAGTCCTTTCGCCATTACTGTTTAACTTTTACATTTCAAAGCTCCCTCAACCACCCGAGGGAGTCTCGATTGTCTCTTATGCTGACGATTGCTCGATCATGGCGTCCGGGAATGGAATTGATGACGTGTGCTCGAAAGTAAACGGCTATCTCGCCGAGCTTTCTCGCTTCTTCACTGCAGGGAGCCTAACCCCCTCTTCTACAAAATCCTCAGCCACACTTTTTACCACCTGGACAAAGGAGGTCAGACTCCAACTGGGAATTCACGTCGATGATACACCATTTCCGACGGTGAACAACCCGAAGATACTCGGAGTAACATTCGATAGTCTGCTCTCCTTCTCGGCGCATACAACTGCAATTGTCAACAAAGTACAAAGCCGCAACAAGGTCCTTAGGTCGGTAGCCGGCAGCACCTGGGGCAAAGGCAAAGAAACGTTGCTGGCAACATATAAGGCAATTGACCGGCTGGTTCTGAACTACGCTACTGCGGTACTAGTAGGATGCAGTGGATACAGCTACAGACGACACAAAACACTGCACTTAGAACAGCAACTGGATGCCATTGATGTACCCAGAATACCACCTGCACGACGAGGCGAAAATGCTTCCTATTAAGAAGCATAACACAATGCTCTGCAAACAGTTTCTTGCTGGGAGCCACAGATGTGGCCACCCAAATAGACAACTGCTTGCAGAAGAGCCCTCGCCCAGGCGCGCCAGGAGGCATCTCTACGAACTGACGGACGAAGTCCAGAGGTTCATTAAGCAGCCTCTGGACCCGTCAGCATACCGACAGGCC
The DNA here is from genome assembly GCF_001687245.7 of Rhagoletis zephyria. Taxonomy (NCBI): domain Eukaryota; kingdom Metazoa; phylum Arthropoda; class Insecta; order Diptera; family Tephritidae; genus Rhagoletis; species Rhagoletis zephyria. The sequence goes on from NW_016158134.1 coordinate 82,498, forward strand.
CTGAACGGCATTCACAGGGAGTCCGTCGCGAATTATGTAGACTCCAGACCTGTGAATGCCGTTCTAGGCACACAACCACCGGACATGGACGAAACGGAGCTTCATCTGCCTCGGGAGAATAGAACCACGATAGCCAAACTTCGCTCTGGCTACTGCAACAGGTTAAACTCAATACCTAAGCAGACTAAACGCAGATGTACCAAATGAGTATGCCGCATGCGGAGAGACACCTCATGACTCGAAACATCTCTTTGTATGCCCGGAAAACCCGACAACCCTAACGCCTTTGTCCCTGTGGACCGACCCTATTTAGGCGACACGCCTACGTTAGTGGAACTTGACGAAAACGACTGAGATATTAACCGATCTGGGCGGGGTTGTTGTAGCCGCTACAACAAGAACAACCAGGGTCAGAGAGGAGGTACTTGCATTACTCTCAGCAACAGACTGGCCAGGCCCCTGATCGCTCAGTGGCGGGTCTCATCTGAGCCCTCACTGTCGGATCACAGTCGTGCACCGGGAACTGGGAGGAGTACTCAGTCAGTCAGATAAAATACAATAAGATTAGAAAGGCATAGCAGCTTCAAAACCTTTTGTGAGAACATCGCAACTACTCCTGCAGCTGCTGGCTGCATAAAGCCTTAGCGAGAGACAACACAGGGACCAGACTGGCTATTAGGCTACCTAATGGGACTTTTTCAGGTGCTGAACAGGAAAAGGGCGATCGCCCTGCTGTCGGACCACTTTCCGGACGTCATTCCCACCGCCGGGGATACGATGCTCAGTACGTTCAGGCCATCCCCACTGGACTGGAAGCTGGCTAAAAGCCTTATAAACCGGCAAACAATGCGATGGGCTTTGGACTCCTTCGAACGGTAAAAGCCCCGGGGGTGGATGGTGTCAGTCCAGTGTTGCTGAAGCAGGGCGGGGAGCTCTTGTGGATATTATGAGGGACAGTCTAGCTCTGGCCCACATTCCCAAGGTGTGGCAAATGGCCAGGGTTATCTTTATCCCGAAGATAGTTAAGAGAGGTTACTCCCTAGCCAAGTCGAAACTGAAGTCTGTGATAGCATCGTTCAAATACGACGAACTCCTACAGATACTTACTAACGAGGGCGTTCGTTGCCAAGGGTACGTGGACGACATAGTGATTATCGCTAGAGGGAAGTTCGCTAGTACTCTCTGCGACTCTCCAAAGAGGTCTAAACCTTGCAAAAAGATGGTGCGCAGACGTAGGTTTAAATATCAGCCCTTCTAGGAACAGGGACAAGCTAGGTACCCAGCTCCCCCTAGCTCTGTTCCCCAGGGACGATATTAACAAAGAGTTGGTCTTCAAAAGAAACTTCAGGACCTACACTTATAACAAAGCGGTCTGGTGTACCTCTATTATGGAGAGTCACATACAGGCGAGCACACTACAGTGGTACACTGACGGCACTAAAACACCTGTGGGAATTGGAGCAGGCGTGTACGGCCCCAGGCTGAAGCTTTCGGTGCCCCTGAGAACTTTCCCTAGCATCTTACAAGCGGGTTTATGTGCCATTAGTATGTGCGCTGAGATTAACATTCGTAGAAATTATAGGAATGAGAGGTTACTTATACTAAGTGATAGTCAGGTGGCAGTTATGGCTCTCTCATCATTCGAGATCAAGTCCTCCTTGGTTTTGGAGAGTGGAGAGAGGCTTAATGCTCTGGCGGAGGTTAATGATATCCAACTGATGTGGGTGCCAGGGCACATGGGGGTTGCAGGAAATGAGGAAGCTGATCATCTGGTCAGAATGGCCGCTTCCTCGACCACGATGGGACCTGAGCCCTTTCTAACTTTTTTTCTTGGTTTTTTTTTTTGCTTCCAGGAGGGCCTTTGCCTCGTGAGTTAAGTGAACGCACGCAATCGTCTCTGGCATACGCAGCAGGTGTATATTTCTGGCCCTGGGTTTGACTCTATGCCGGCCCTGAGCAGAAGGACAACTTTTGATTAATTTCGTCGGCGTAAACGGGATTAGATCGCCGAAACAACAGTCCTTGGTAGGGTAAAACCCGAGTCATTCCGATACGTAGAATCTGCTGTCGTGGGAATCGCACCTGACGACTGTTGTTGTTGTCGGTTAGTGATAGTGATGTTCCGATACCAGTACTTTGAAGTATATACTCGAGTACTTCTACCAAGTACCGAGTATTTTTTGTACTTCGATACGCGTGTACATGTACCGAATGGGGAATAATGAGGAATGGGAAATAAATATATTTTCTTGTGCAGGTCAGGATCATTTGGGTGTCCGTCCACGTTTGCTGGTGCATGTATTTTTACCATTGCTGCCTTTGGGTTGGTCAAGTGCAGCCTTTGCATATTTGCAAGTATACCACTCCAAAAAAGCGAAAGTGGAAATATTAATAAAGATATTTTCTTGTGCAGGTCAGGATCATTTGTGTGTCCGCCCACATTCGCTGGTGCAGAGAATTTTACTACTGCAGCTTTTGGTTTAGTCAAGTGCAGTCTTTGCATATTTACAAGTACGTATACCACCCCATAAAAGTTAAAGTGCAAATATTAATAAAGATATTTTCTTGTGCAGGTCAGGATCATTTGTGTGCCCGTCAACATTCGCTGGTGCAGGGATTTGCGCTTTTGAAGACGGTGTGCGATATACTGGTGTTTTGTATGTAAGCTTTAATAAGTGGAAAAAGTCTAGACTACTAACCGTTGATCTATAGAAGACCCAAAAAAGTACTTCGATAGAACTCTTCATGCTGATTTCAACTATCACTGAATTACTAAGGTTCTATGAAGTACTAAGTTTCGTTTTGCTTTTAAAGTTGTAAACTCCGTAGTACTATCAGCGATTCTTAATTTTTTGTTTTTTTTTTTAATTAGAAATACCTCGTAATCTCGTAAATAAAATTAAGCAAGTTTACTAGGTTTCTATCGTAGCGAGGCAATTACACGCTTAGGTAAATTATCCTTTATTTTTTTAAAGTGGTAACGTTTGTGTGTCTTAACTTGCGCCGAGTAATTTTGGTGTTGTTGGAATCAGCATGCAAAGTTCTATGGACCCATATCTTTGGAGGTTTTCATAGCATAACGGTTGGTGCTTTATTATTATTATTATTATTAGCCGTCATCGATTCGCCACTTCTCGCTCGCTATGTTTGAGTTCCGGTCGCTTAAAGAAGAATTTTGCATGTGAAAGCAACAACAAAGTTAGCTAGCACCGATAGACGATAGCGAGTTTGGTTGTACCTCATTGAGTTCGTTCGTTTCGCCACTCGCTAACTGTTGGCACATCGATGACGGCTATTATTATTATTATTATTATTTAGACACTGGTATGAATACCAGTTCTAAAGATGTTTATGAGCACTGGCTTCCGAGACCATCAGCTCTATGTTCATTGTCATCTTTCGGCTTTATCTCTTATCGTTGTATTGTCATTTCTATTGTTTTGATGAATTTGGCGATTTTTTCAATGTTTGAGTGACTGGGCATTACTAAGATGTCGCTTATATTTTCGGAATTGAGAATATCCTTCCTTGCATTGGCGTGTTTTTGACAGTCGTTTAGGATGTGGGGTAATGTTTGGTTGGTGTTACAGACGGTGCAGATAGGGTGATTTTCTTTCTTTAAAATGTATTGGTGTGTTTCGGTAGTATGCCCAAGGCGAAGGCGAGAAAAAATTCTTGCTTTGAAACCATGTACATTTCTTGGGTAATGTGGAGGGGTATATTCTTTGTTGATGTCGGTGTAGTACGTATGTTTATAAGTTTTTAGAGATTCTTGTCGCTCTTTTGATATGCATAAATTTATATGTCGTTTAATGTCAAGTTTTTCAATTCTCGGGCTGGAGCGTTGCAGGCAAATTTAGCGGCATCGTCGGCATAGGTGTTTCCCTCGATTCCTGCGTGCCCTGGGCACCATAGTAACATTAGTAACTTGTGATTTCTTATTAGTAGTTCTCTTATACGGTTAATTGTCTCTCAAGTGTTGCAAGTTGGATTTTTAACTGCTTGGATAACCGATAGGCCGTCTGAGCATATTATAGTTTTTGTTCTTTTCTGGAGGGCAAATACTAAAGCTTCGTGTATTGCTGCTGCTTCTGCAGAGAATACTGATGAGTATGAGACCATGGATTTTAAGTTAATACACCAGTTTCGGATGTTATGCTGAAAGCAACGTTGTCTTGCGTTTTTGATCCGTCGGTAAATACGATGGACCAGCCGATATTTTTATAGGTATTGACTCTCTCAAGAAAAATTTGTTTAAATTTTAGGTTTGGAGTTTTGTCTTTTTTGTGAATGTGCAATGTGATGTCGCATGAGTGGCTGTTTAAATTCCAAGCCGGACTGTAGTTGCGGGGCGTTCGTTGTTTTACTTCTAAGTTGAAGTGGCGGCGAAATTTTATTATTTTCAGCAGAGTAGGAGTGACATTGAATTTACGTTTGGATGGTAGAAGTTTTTGTATGTCTTCTTTTATTACGGATGTATTTGGGAATAAAATTTTTGGTATTAATTTGGAATTAATTTCTTGTATCCGTTCCTCTAGTGCGAGTAAACCTGATTCAATAAAAAGATTTTTTATTGATGTGTTGCGAAAAGCGAAGAGACTAGTTCTAATGGCTTTGTAAGCCAGTAATGGCTAAGTAAAGTCCGTAATCGATTTTGCTAAGTATTAATGTTTTTCGTAATGTGTATGAGTGTATTTATGTGAACATATCCTTTGTAAGATAGGTATGATAATAGATTGATTCTGGGGTGCAGATCTTTTTTTAATTTTAATAGGTACCGCTTCCATGTGTAGTTTTTTGTGAATATGAGTCCCAGTATCCGCAGCTCATCGACGTTTTCGATGTCGTGTTGCCTCAGCCTGATTGAGTAGTTATGAGAAGAGCATTTAATCTTCTTGCAAATGTGCAGCTTTTTGGTTTTTGCAAGCGATATTCTTGCCCCCGAGGTTAATGTCCAGTCGTCAATTTCTCTCAACACATTTTCAAGGGCCTCGTTAGATTCTTTATCATTCTTAGCATTGCATAGTATATAAATGTCGTCGACACAGGCGCAATGGTTGACAAGTTTGTGTTTTTGTATTATATGGCTAATTTCGTTGAATGCAATTGAAAATAGTAAAACCGAAAATGGCGACCCTTGGGGTATACCATTTGATAGTGGATATAAATTAGAGTATACACCGTTTACCTTGACACGACTTCTACGGTTTAGGAAAAATGATTATATAAAATTGAAGATTTTGGGTCCAACTCCCCACTGCTGAAGTTTCTCGAAGATTACGTGTGCTCCTACTCTGTCGAACGCTTTTTCGAAGTCTAATGATAGTATGGAAATATGGTTATGTGTAGATAAGCTTTCGCATCCGTACATCCTCTTCCTGGTCGGAATCCGACCTGGCAGGATGAAATGAGCTTTTTTGTTTCTATAAACCACAGTAGACGCGTCGCGACTATTTTCTCCACTAGTTTCGAGAGGCACGAAATTAGCGAGATTGGTCGATAAGATTCAAGTGATTTGGCTCTTTTTGGGGTTTTGCGATGAGGACGACGGTGGCATTTTTCCAGTTTTGCGGCATTGTACCCGATTGAAAAATGTTGTTATCGGTGATAGCATCGTTCAAATACAACGAACTCCTACAGATACTTACTAACGAGGGCGTTCGTTGCCAAGGGTACGTGGACGACATAGTGATTATCGCTAGAGGAAAGTTCGCTAGTACTCTCTGCGACTCTCCAAAAAGGTCTCAACCTTGCAAAAAGGTGGTGCGCAGACGTAGGTTTAAATATCAGCCCTTCTAGGAACAGGGACAAGCTAGGTACCCAGCTCCCCCTAGCTCTGTTCCCCAGGGACGATATTAACAAAGAGTTGGTCTTCAAAAGAAACTTCAGGACCTACACTTATAACAAAGCGGTCTGGTGTACCTCTATTATGGAGAGTCACATACAGGCGAGCACATGGTAGTCGATGTGTAGCAGCGCATCCGTACATCCTCTTCCTGGTCGGAATCCGACCTGGCAGGATGAAATGAGCTTTTTTGTTTCTATAAACCACAGTAGACGCGTCGCGACTATTTTCTCCACTAGTTTCGAGAGGCACGAAATTAGCGAGAT
>NW_016158134.1:88930-90160 GCF_001687245.7 Rhagoletis zephyria
GTTGTTGTTGTTGTAGCAGCAGTACTCAACCCCCCGGGGTTTCGTCAAGGGTCGTCTTCGTCCTCTGACTCGACAAGCCTGAGGCCGAGAAAGCGGGAAGCGTCTATAGGAGCGGTCCATAGTGCTTCTAGTGTCAGGGTCGTGGGGTTAGAGGCGCATGCGAAGAGGTGTTGGGTGTTGTGTGGACCTTGCCCGCATGCAGGGCATGTGTCTGCCACTTCTGGGTTCAGCCGGGAGAGATAGCTGTTTAATCTGTGGCACCACCCAGAACGGAGTTGTGCTAGGGTGCACCTGGTCTCTCTAGGCAGTTCGGCTTCGTCGATGTTGATGGGTGGCGGTCGACCACCTAGAACGATGTTGTCGTTTCTGGTGCTGAGACTCGACCTNGGGGTGGCGGTCAACCACCTAGAACGATGTTGTCGTTTCTGGTGCTGAGACTCGACCTGACTGCATCGGTGTGTAGGTGGTTAAGCGCCGCTCTGTATTTCTGTGCGTCGAATGGGTGGTCTACGCACGGCTCGACGTCGGATTTCCAGTCGTGCAGGTGACGTCTGACATGTCGGGGAGGCGGTTCATTTCGAAGCAGGGCGTTATTGGGGTGATTTCCACGGAAACATCCCACGAGGAACTGCTTCGATAGCAACGTGTTGTGCTCTTTCACCGCCAGCATCTGGCTTTCTTGGTGGAAGTGATGCTTGGACGACATGAGATGGCAACCTGTAGCCGTGCGTAGAGCTGCATTCAGGCATGTTTGTAAGTTTCTCCACTGCGTATCGCTGGTACCCGCCGTCCACACTGGCGCTGCGTAGTTTGCCACCGACCGGCCTATTGCTTTATACGTGGTGAGCAGGGTTTCTTTGTCGGCTCCCCAAGTGCTGCCGGCTAGTGACTTGAGGACTTTGTTCCTAGCTCGCATCCTTGCGCAGGTGGCTGAGGCGTGCGCAGAAAAGGAGAATAGGCTGTCGAGCGTGACTCCCAGGATTTTTGGGTGGTTGACCGTCGGTATTTTGTTGCCATCGACGTACACGTCCAGCTCTAGCCTAACTTCCTTTGTCCAGGTGGTGAACAGTGTGGCGGTGGATTTCGCGGCGGAGATGGTGAGGCTCCTGGCAGTGAAGAAATTTGCAAGATCGGTGAGATAGTCGCTGATTTTCCCGCATAGGCTGTCAATATTGGGGCCCGTCGCCATAATCGTGCAATCATCGGCGTAGCTCACCAAGTTAACTCCTG
>NW_016158134.1:90177-109919 GCF_001687245.7 Rhagoletis zephyria
CGTCGCCATAAACGTGCAATCATCGGCGAAGCTCACCAAGTTAACTCCTGCTGGCGGCGGAGGGAGTTTCGCCATGTAGAGGTTGAACAGTGTCGGGGAGAGTACGCCGCCTTGGGGGACCCCCTGTTTAATCCTACGCGGCCTGGACTTGGCGTTTCGGAATTCGACCGAAGATTGGCGTCCACACAGATAGCTGGTTATCCACCGCTTCGTCCGATCCGGAAGCGACGAATCCAGGACGTCTTGGCAGAGGGTCGCGTGGTTTACCGTGTCGAAGGCCTTCGACAGGTCCACCGCGACTAGGACCGTCCTATCACAGGGTCGACGTTGGTTCAGACCCTCGCTTATCTGTGTGGTGATGGCGTTTAATGCAGTGGTTGTGCTGTGCATTTTGCGGAATCCGTGTTGGTGTTGGGCTAGTTGCAGATGCTTCGTTAGACTGGGGAGGAGTAGTGCTTCCATTGTCTTTGCCACTGGGGATAGGAGGGAGATTGGCCGGTAAGAGTCTCCTGCGTCCGCCCTTTTACCTGGTTTAAGGAGGGGGATGATCCTACCCATTTTCCACATCTCAGGGATGATCAGGGTGGACAGTGACAAATTGAAAGCTGCTGTGATGTACTCGACTCCCACTGGTCCTAGCTTTTTCAGCATCTGCATCGAGATTCCGTCGGGGCCTAACGCCTTGGATGGTTTGGCGTTCTTTACAGCTGCCTGCGTCTCTTCTGGTGTAAAGCACGTTGGTGTGTCTCGGGGGCGGAGTTTGTGTGCTTTACGTAGCACACTGCGGCGGGCTTTGTCTCTCTCCGGGTATGCAATAAACTACCGGCTGAAGAAACGCGCGCACGTCCGTGGGTCCGACGTGGTGGTATCGCCGAATGTAAGGGCAACGTTGTCCTTGCGTTTCGCCGGATAGGAGAGAGATTTTACTGTCGTCCACAGTTTGCTAGCTCCGCTGGTGAGATTGCAGGTCTTGAGGTGCTCATTCCACGTTTTCCGCTTGTGTTCATTGACCAGTTTGTTTATGTCCTTGTTGAGATCCCTGATACGGGGATCACCAAGATTAGACTGGCGGATTCGATCACGCTCGTCTGCGAGTCCCGCCGCATGTTGGTGGTGGAAGAGCATTGAATTTGCGGTCTGTGTGTTCCGTAAAACCGTCCCAGTTGGCCTTCTTTGTGTTCATATACGTACGGTCTTCGGATGTGATAAAATCTCTTGGGTGGTCTATCGCGACTACTATGGGCAAGTGGTCTGATGCGAGCGTGAGCACTGGTTGCCAACCAATGCAATTTATCAGACCCCCGCTTGCTATAGTGATATCTGGCGAGCTGTAGCAGTCACCCGCGACCCTGGTGGGTGCATCGTCGTTTACAGTGCAAAACGTTGAGTCGTCAATTTGTTCTGCGATTAGTGTACCCCGCTGGTCGTTGCCCAGGTTGGAGTGCCAGAGTTCGTGGTGCGCGTTAAAATCCCCTAGCACTACCCGGTTTTCGCCTTCGAGTAGCGCACTTATGTTCGGGCGATACCCTGCTGGACAACTGGTGGCAGGTGGTATGTACACGTTGACGACTTCCAACTCAGTATCTCCCGACTTGATTGCCATGCCTTGGTGCTCACTGAGTGTATCGTTGGCGGCGATTCGGGGGGTAATGAGCCGGTATTGGATCGCGTTGTGCAATATAAAGGCGATGCCGCCTCCGGCGCCGCGAGGGCGGTCTCTTCGGATGACGTTGAACTCATCCTGACTCTGAAGGCTAGAGCCGGAGTGGAGTTTGGTTTCCTGGACCGCCGCGACTGAGATTTTGTTGCGCCTCATGAAGCTGACTATCTCAGCGATCTTGCTTTGTAGTCCGTTGCAATTGAACTGCAATAGTTTGATGGAGTTGGGCCTGGTGATGGTAATTCGCGGGGTGAGGGAGTACTGGCGCGCTGCCTGAACTGCTTGCTGTGCCTGCTGTGATTGTTGCGGGTGTGGTGGTCCGACCGCTGCTGTTGTCACCGGTGTTGGTGCCGGTGTGGTTGTGACCGTGGGCCGCGGTTGTGGGATTGCCGCTGGCGTTGGCATTGGCACAGATGTAGGTGCAGGCGATTGGGGTTGTGAGGTAGCAGCGTAGCAGGCTGCAGTGAAAGCAGCACTCCATTCGCGATGGTGTGTGAGGCCGGAGCAGCGTTTCAGGTGGCACCAGTTGTTGCATGCGTTGCATCTTGCTGATGTGGTGTTTCGCCTTATCAGGTTCTGTCAGACGCTGCAGTACCATCTGCTTTGAGTGGATGTCCGGGGTTGTATGCTGGGAGTTGGTCCACTGGCTGTTGGTTGGGCGGGCGCTGTTTGTGTTGAATGCTGGGCTTGCTGTGAATTGTTGCAGCACGATGCAACAAAGTTAGCACTCCACTCCCTATGGTGGTGGAGGCCTGAGCATGCTTTCATATGACACCAGTTATTGCAGCTGTTGCAACGGACTGAGGTGGATGAGTGGTGTTAATTTTGGTTGCAGACACTGCATGTCCATGGTCCGGGGTTTTGCTCCATGCCGGCGCGGACCAGTAGTATGCGGAGCAGACTTGCCGGTAGGTCATGCTTCCAGTGCGAAAAAATGGGGGGGGTGCTGCTGGGGGAATGGTCCTTGGTCGGAGTGGGTGCTCCGAGTCAATCCGGTAACGTATGCCCAAGGCGAAGGCGAGAAAAAATTCTTGCTTTGAAATCATGTACACTTCTTGGGTAATGTGGAGGGGTATATTCCTTGTTGATGTCGGTGTAGTACGTATGTTTATAAGTTTTTAGCGATTCTTGTCGCTCTTTTGATATGCATAAATTTATATGTCGTTTAATGTCAAGTTTTTCAATTCTCGGGCTGGCTTTTATTGGAGCGTTGCAGGCAGATTTCGCGGCATCGTCGGCATAGGTGTTTCCCTCGATTCCTGCGTGCCCTGGGCACCATAGTAACATTAGTAACTTGTGATTTCTTAATAGTAGTTCTCTTATACGGTTAATTGTCTCTCAAGTGTTGCAAGTTGGATTTTTAACTGCTTGGATAACCGATAGGCCGTCTGAGCATATTATAGTTTTTGTTCTTTTCTGGAGGGCAAATACTAAAGCTTCGTGTATTGCTGCTGCTTCTGCAGAGAATACTGATGAGTATGAGACCATGGATTTTAAGTTAATACACCAGTTTCGGATGTTATGCTGAAAGCAACGTTGTCTTGCGTTTTTGATCCGTCGGTAAATACGATGNGATGCTATGCTGAAAGCAACGTTGTCTTGCGTTTTTGATCCGTCGGTAAATACGANGGCTTCGTGTATTGCTGCTGCTTCTGTAGAGAATACTGATGAGTATGAGACCATGGATTTTAAGCTAATATATACACCAGTTTCGGATGCTATGCTGAAAGCAACGTTGTCTTGCGTTTTTGATCCGTCGGTAAATACGATGGACCAGCCGATATTTTTATAGGTATTGACTCTCTCAAGAAAAATTTGTTTAAATTTTAGGTTTGGAGTTTTGTCTTTTTTGTGAATGTGCAATGTGATGTCGCATGAGTGGCTGTTTAAATTCCAAGCCGGACTGTAGTTGCGGGGCGTTCGTTGTTTNAGTTCGTGGTTTTACTTCTAAGTTGAAGTGGCGGCGAAGTTTTATTATTTTCAGCAGAGCAGAAGTGACATTGAATTTACGTTTGGATGGTAGAAGTTTTTGTATGTCTTCTTTTATTACGGCTGTATTTGGGAATAAAATTTTTGGTATTAATTTGGAATTAATTTCTTGTATCCGTTCCTCTAGTGCGGGTAAACTCGATTCAATAAGAAGATTTTTTATTGATGTGGTGCGAAAAGCGAAGAGACTAGTTCTAATGGCTTTGTAAGCCAGTAATGGCTAAGTAAAGTCCGTAATCGATTTTGCTAAGTATTAATGTTTTCGTAATGTGTATGAGTGTATTTATGTGAACATATCCTTTGTAAGATAGGTATGATGATAATAGATTGATTCTGGGGTGCAGATCTTTTTTTTATTTTAATAGGTACCGCTTCCATGTGTAGTTGTTTGTGAATATGAGTCCCAGTATCCGCAGCTCATCGACGTTTTCGATGTCATGTTGCCTCAGCCTGATTGAGTAGTTATGAGAAGAGCATTTAATCTTCTTGCAAATGTCCAGTCGTCAATTTCTCTCAACACATTTTCAAGGGCCTCGTTAGATTCTTTATCATTCTTAGCATTGCATAGTATATAAATGTCGTCGACATAGGCGCAATGGTTGACAAGTTTGTGTTTTTGTATTATATGGCTAATTTCGTTGAATGCAATTGAAAATAGTAAAACCGAAAGTGGCGACCCTTGGGGTATACCATTTGATAGTGGATATAAATTAGAGTAAACACCGTTTACCTTGACACGAATTCTACGGTTTAGGAAAAATGATTTTATAAAATTGAAGATTTTGGGTCCAACTCCCCACTGCTGAAGTTTCTCTAAGATTACGTGTGCTCCTACTCTGTCGAACGCTTTTTCGAAGTCTAATGATAGTATGGAAATATGGTTATGTGTAGATAAAGCTTTCGCTACATGGTAGTCGATGTGTAGCAGCGCATCCGTACATCCTCTTCCTGGTCGGAACCGAACTGGCAGAATGAAATGAGCTTTTTTGTTTCTATAAACCACAGTAGACGCGTCGCGACTATTTTCTCCACTAGTTTCGAGAGGCACGAAATTAGCGAGATTGGTCGATAAGATTCAAGTGATTTGGCTCTTTTTGGGGTTTTGCGATGAGGACGACGGTGGCATTTTTCCAGTTTTGCGGCATTGTACCCGATTGAAAAATGTTGTTATCGGTGATAGCATCGTTCAAATACAACGAACTCCTACAGATACTTACTAACGAGGGCGTTCGTTGCCAAGGGTACGTGGACGACATAGTGATTATCGCTAGAGGAAAGTTCGCTAGTACTCTCTGCGACTCTCCAAAAAGGTCTCAACCTTGCAAAAAGGTGGTGCGCAGACGTAGGTTTAAATATCAGCCCTTCTAGGAACAGGGACAAGCTAGGTACCCAGCTCCCCCTAGCTCTGTTCCCCAGGGACGATATTAACAAAGAGTTGGTCTTCAAAAGAAACTTCAGGACCTACACTTATAACAAAGCGGTCTGGTGTACCTCTATTATGGAGAGTCACATACAGGCGAGCACATGGTAGTCGATGTGTAGCAGCGCATCCGTACATCCTCTTCCTGGTCGGAATCCGACCTGGCAGGATGAAATGAGCTTTTTTGTTTCTATAAACCACAGTAGACGCGTCGCGACTATTTTCTCCACTAGTTTCGAGAGGCACGAAATTAGCGAGATTGGTCGATAAGATTCAAGCTGATTTGGCTCTTTTTGGGGTTTTGCGATGAGGACGACGCACAGTGTAAGATTTTACACATCTAGCTGCTTTTAATTCTGTAATTCGAAATCTATTGAAGATAGATCAATGAAATTTTGCCCAAGGTACGTTATAAGATAGGCGAAGCTTTTTACAAAAAATTGGTAATTTATAGTTACTGTCATGCCACCCTATTATATAACTGCAATTTTTAAAAATGCAAAAACTGAAATATTTTACTAACTGCAAAGGCTAAAATGCCCAAAATTGATATTTAGAATTTCCCTANGGACTGAGTTTACTAAAATCCCAAAAATGTATATTCATTAAAAAGAACATACCCAAGCAAATAAGACCAAAATGGTATTTTAGTAATTGTTGCATAAATCACATAACACCGACAAAATAAACATTGAGATTCAGTTTCAAATAGAAAAGTTTAAATATTATTGTGCTCGGTAATTTTTCAAATCAAACCCCGTCCCGCCATACACTTTCATTAAAATTGTTTAGTTGTTATTGTTTCGTATTTATCAGGCATTTCTAAAAACATTCTTGACGTTGTTTTCAAATTTGGTGACACAAAATAATGGAAATAATCTTTTCTAGAATATGGAAATGATACACTGTGCGACGGTGGCATTTTTCCAGTTTTGCGGCATTGTACCCGATTGAAAAATGTTCTTATACAAAGCTAGAAGTCTTGTATTTGCAGATGCGTTCAATTGCTTAATCATTGCATATGAAATTCGATCGAAACCTGGAGTTTTTCCTTTAGTTTTTTTTTAAGTTGAAACTAGTTCTTCCATTGAGATAGGAGTTTACATTTTTCTTGCAGTTGGGTTGGTTGGTTGATTTGGTGTTATATGAGAGTTTTTAGCTTGCTTAAATTCATATGCGAAGTTTGAGTCATTGGAATATTGAGACCAGTTATGAGCAAGAAGGCTGGCCATAGGCTTGGATTCGGTTGTTGTAACTTGAGCTGTTTTTATTGCGTATATCGATGTTTGCTTATTACAGTTGGTTAGCCTCCGGACTTTGCTCCATAGTTCTTGTAAAGTTGAATTTATGTTAATTGAATTGGCAAAATCTTCAAAACTAGCTTTTTTTGCGCGTTTCATTCCCCTTCGAAAGATAGCGTTACGCTTTTTGTATTCTAGAAGATTTTGTTGTGTAGGATATTTTTGGAAGATATGCCAGGATGTCATTTTTTGGTTGCGGAGATCTGCTAATGTTTTGTTCCACCAAGGAACGTGTTTTTTGATTTTGCTGGACGACTGTGGAATGGAAGCGTTGGCTGCTACATTTTATTGTAAATTATTATGTAAAATATATTATATTAATATTTTATAGTTTAGGTTCTTCGTCAGAGTCGGGTATTGGCATGAAATAATCGTTTTTGTTTAATAATTGTTGGGTAAGTTTAGTGCATGGTGAGACAGTAGATATGTTGTCAAGTATCATTTTGGTTTGCTGGGATATGTGATGGGGTGAATTTTGCTGTTGGTTGTAGTTTATGTTTTGATTGAGTGATTTTGTTGTTGTTTTGTTAGTATTATTGTTAAAGCTATTGCTTTGGAGTGGTTTTTGCGTTTTTTGTAGTTTTGGTAGATTCGTTTTTGTTGGTGGAGATGTAACCGGACGTTTAGCCATGGACGTACTTGTTTGGGTTGGTGATGATGGTGCTATGTTGATAGGTGTTGATTTACCTGTTATGGTGACGTTTGCATACGTGCTTTTGGAGTTTGCATTTGGAGTGTTAGTTTCGTTGTATTTGCGCCGTGCTTCTCCCATGGAGCATTTAGCTATGGTTTTAATTTTTAGTATTTCCTGAGTCTGCTTAAATCAGGCGTGATCGCTACCACAGTTTGCACATTGCTTACGTGTGCAGTCAGCTGGAGAATGGGGTGGAAGATTGCAGCCCTCGCATGTGGCAGGACTGGTGCAGCGTGTTTTGGTATGCCCTAGTAGCTGGCAATTTTTGCAGCGCATGGGTGTTGGATAATATGGCGAAACTTTGACTTTCAATAACTTTCTTGGTATTTTACCGTGACTTGACAAAGATTAGCAATCGTTTTTAGTTTTAAGTATTTCTCTGCTATTCTTGAGTTCCGTGTTAGTATAAGTAGTGAACCGTCTTTGAGTTGTTTTATGTTTTCTATTTGAGTTTATACTCCGTCTATTGCTCTTTTTATTACGAATGGGCTTAGTTTTTGTAGTTCATTTTTGGCTGCTGTAATTGTTATGTATTTGGGTTGGTTAAGTGGTGTTTGTTTATGTGTAAGTGTGGGAAATGAGTAATCGATGTTATAGTCGTCAAATTGGCTTAGTATTGCGAATCTGTTTGTTGATTTGTCAGGTGGCTCTGGTTGTGNCGAATCTGTCTGTTGATTTGTCAGGTGGCTCTGGTTGTGTTGGCATTTTGTTGTTATGTTGTAGCGGTTCCTTGTTTACAAAGTGGTTGTTATAGCCTGATGCTCCACTAAAGTGCACAAAAGCGAAAATATGACAACGGGTTATTTAGTATTGTTATTACGCGAGCTAAGAACACTTTTATAAATACACGTCCGAATAGTTTGAGAGTTAGGCGATGACGTGGTTCGTGTTTTAGATTTATAACCAATAAGTACATTAGAGTTAAATTTCGATTAGGATAAATAATCATTATGATTGTTTGTCAGTTGTAAGTTTAATAATTATTATAACTTCCCTTCGTAATCTGGTAATTATTAATCATATATTAAATGATTATTTGTATTATTTTTAAAAAACCAAATGTAATTCAAGTTAAGCTGTTAATGATATAATTTTTAAATGTAACAAATATTATGATTAACAAGACTGATTGGAGAAAATAGTTGAAAACATTACCGAAAATTTACATGCTTAAAAACCCAAATGTAATTAAATTACGATATTGAAGACTTATTTTTAAAGTTTAACCAATATAATGATTAACAAGACTGATTGGAGAAAAAAGTAGAAAACATAAAAAAAAAAGATTTTTAAATAACCAAATGTAATTAAATTACGATATTGAAGATCTAACTTTTAAATGTAACCATTATAATGATTAGCAAGACTGATTGGAGAAAATAGTAGAAAACGTTACTAAAAAATTTAAATTTTTAAAAAACCAAATGTAATTCAATTTAAGATATTGAACATGTAATCTTTAAATGCAACAAATATAATAATTTTTAAAAGATTAACTTATATGCATTATAACAATTGCATCTTTAGCATTTTTTATATTTCTTCATATAGTCTCTTTGAAAAAGGATTTGTTTGAATTCCATTAATTTTGTTTAATATATACTAGAATTTCAATGAAACCATGGTTTATTTTGAATATTTGGGAGTATTTGTCGATAAGATGTTTCTTTAGTGAGAATTTTATGTGAATCTTCATTAATTCATTTTTAATCACCCTCATCGCAAGTGTCGTGTCGAATGCAAGTCGTTTTTCGAGAGTCGAATCGTATCGAAAACTTCACGTCATTGCCTAAAATTTCCACTCGACTAGAGTATTAAAACGGAAAAACTTGGCAGCGCTGTATAGTTTTCGACGATTTTCGTCGTTTATTTATTTCAGCACGACAGTAGACAATGCCAATGTTATCGAGTCGTATAATTTAGCCTAATTTACGACTTACGCAATGATGCTGAATATCTATATGGCCATAAAAAGTTAATTCATTGTCTATTGCGTAGATCAGTGGAATCTTCTTTATACATTTAATTCAATCTGTATATAAAAACGCATTTTAGCACTACCAGACTACTTTTCTTCTACCTTTTCACATCAGGGGATAAAATTGTTACCCGCTTCTATTTCCTTCTCAAATGCAACCTTACAAGGCAGTCGATTGACACAAATGTCAATATTTATCCAACCTTGTATTATTGAATGTATTATTGAATCATGAACGAAGACCAGTGCTGCCGCTGTCACTTCAATTGAAGTTTGTCACTTCTCTTTGGAAGCCTTCACTTCATCACTTCATTTTACTTCCGTTTTACTTCACTTTAGGGCCGGTTTCTCCATCTCTGGTTAACACTAAGGGCCAATTTCAAATGAATATTTGAATGGCACTTTTAAGTTTAATTGTGAACTGTTGTTTAAATGCCATTTAACTTTCGTTGGGTTTCAGATCACCTTTGTTTAAATATGCCAAACAATTGACAGCACTGCTGCATGTTCCTTGAAATTATTGTTGCATTTGCTTGTTTGTTTACATTTTATGCTGAACAACTGATTGTTTTTTGGTGGAATTTGTTGAGATTGAGTTGTTGAGCAGCTTTCCAATCAATCTTGGTTGTTTAGTACAAACACAGGGTTGCATGTCTCATATTTAAATAGCCAATATTGGCCATTAACAGCCCTATTCGCGTGCAATGACAAAACTCGCCGCTATAACTATTGTCATGTTTATAACCAATTGTCACGTTTAGGTATGCAGAGGGCAATTTAAAAGCTCCAACGGTGACAATTGATATTATTTTTGTGATGACCTATTGAGTATGGGACACCGCTAAAACATATGTTAATATTTTCAATTTTATTAATTTTGCAGAAAAAAAGTTGCAAAATTTTACTAAATTAAAACTGAATCCATTTTATTTGCGTAATTAGTTGTGTTAAAAATTTATTATTTGCGTATGCATATCATAATAGTATCCATTGCAGAATATTATTCATGGAGGAAATAACTATTACGTACGCGGCTATTATTGTGGAGCAAGAAGAAATTATACAGGCAAGAAGACTTCTGAGCGAACTCCGAAACAACAGTCTTTTTGGACAGTTTTTACACGTTTGCAGTTCGGGGGGGTCTTCACAAAACTGCAGCTGCTCTTGTGTGGTGCATTCATATTTTCCACGCCTTTTACTACACGAATTCATAATAAAATGAAATAAATTTTCCTATTATATAATTACTCTCTTTACCGACGTTTCGTAATCCATTGCTGTGGTGTATTTTATTTAAAAGAAATCCCGTCTGTTTCAGTGGCGGTCAAAAAGAACAATTAAAATGTAAATAAGGAAGAGCTGTTTCACTATAGAGAAACTTTCGCCGCAATTGGCAAATAAAACGAGCTTTTCGCTTGTCATTATTGACTGTGCATACCTATGACAACTATGAAGACTGTGAAAATTAATAGTGGAAGTTAATCAGCAATCTCTACTTAAATGACCGGTAAAACTATAGTTAGGGCCGGTTTCTCCATCTCTGGTTAACACTAACTCTCCGGTTAAACATTGTTATCGACGTTCTAACTCCATGCATATAACAGGGAGTCGATAAGGTCGGTAACGATGTTTACCGGGGGATTAGTGTTAACCGGAGATAGAGAAACTGGACCTTAGGGCCGTTTGCACCATGTCTAGTTAATTCTAACTCCCAGTTAAACATCTTTATCGACGTTATTGACACCCATCATATAACATGTGATCGATAAAGCAGTTAACGTGCTTAACTGAAGGATGTACCTCCAGTTAGCGTTAACTAGACATGGTGCAAACGGCCCTTAGTGGAGGAAAAGGAGGATGAGAGAAAGAGACGGGAGTCGAGTTTGAGCAGCCGAATTGTGCGGTCGACTAGCAGCAATGAAATTAATTACTATTGCATTTTATTTGAATTTAATCTTTGAATAAATAGTCTTAGTGTTAATATTAAAATTAGTCATTCTTCTGAAAAACACAATTAGTGAAATGAAAATATGGATGAACAATTAAATGGTACATTTTTTTTATTTTTATGACGTTGGGAAATATTGCCAATCAAAAAGAAAATTGCACGCCAAAACTTAACAGTCAGAAAGGGTCAAAATGACGTAGGTTCCAAGTTTTTACTAGTTTTCCGTTTAATAACTTTTTCTGATAATTTTCTGTTACTCTCAAATTTTCTTTCTTATTTTTCTTATAATATTTATTCACAATGAGAGAAATATCAAGAAAGTACGAAAACGCAAAAACAAATTTTATGAACATCTGATTAATTTGTTATTTTCCTACGGAATTTTTTAAGAAAAATAGTATTTCCCATCTTAATATATATTTAAATAGGTTTATTTTGTCAATTGCAACTCTAAAAGCACCACAAACATTTCTTTTGGTAATGTGAATTGCATTAAGCATCAGCCATCAGCTGTTTTTCTTACTAGCAAATAGTTACTAGTAAAAATTTATCCAGTAAAACTTGCAAGTTCAGCAGTCATTTTTGCACACTCTTTTGCTGGTTTCTTGCAAGTTTTTGCGTTCCAAAACGCCTTCCAGAACAACCAGTAAAATTAGTACTGGATTTTGCTGGATAGTGCGTCCCCGAACAGGGCTACTGAATGAACCTAGTGACAACCACAGAGAAATTGAAGTGTATGTTTATATACGTAGGGTCTGAATGTTTTCCACTTGAAATAATTTATAAAAATTATTAAGTGAAGCTCGCAATAGTCTGCAAATTCCTGTTCGCGCTAAACTTTGTAAGTTCCTCTCTGTGAGAAGGTAAGATAAATTATTATTGAAACTTACCTTCTTTTTTAATGATATCTGTCATACCAGCGTTACTAGTTGGAATTGGTGGTTTTTGTGTAATAGCCATAAGCGCCTGCTTAAATTTTATTTTGCCTTCAGCGTCTACAAGTTGCACAAGTTTTTTTTGTAATACATCGTTTCCAGTAGTGTCTGGGATATTTGTAGCTGTATACTTAGCATTCGGTGAGATCATTTTAGCCACGCTATCAATTTTTAACGGCATTAATTTTCCTATCCGACTTAGTGCAATTATCTTCGTTTTGTTGTGTGTTGTTTTCTGAAAACTGGCGCCGTTGGAAACTGGTAGCGCTATTAACCTGGGCGTATTGAGCTGTATTGTTTTTGTATTGTATTGTTTTTGTAGAGTTGACAGAAATGGGAGAGTATCCTGCTCTTGAGTGTTATCGTATGTGGGATTCATTGAAGATGGTCCATTTTTCATAGTGCCTTCTGAAGAAAATATCAGATCCTTAATCATATTACTTTCGAATGCTGGAGGGTCACGGATATCAATCCTGATGTTTTTTTGGGAAATGTAGTTTTGGGTGGTAAAATTTATTTCGGGTGTACATTCCGTTCGCTGTGGACTCTTGCACATAATATTAATACGACGACTAGATGAGACTTCAAGATGCGTCTCATCAACGCCTACCGATGGTTGAATTTTCATATTATCAGCTGAAACTACTCCGCTTTTATTTAGAAATCCAAATAAATTATCACCTAACTCTGCCTTATTGCGAATAAAATATATCGGTCGGGGTTTTTTTGTGGAATTCACTTGGGTTGTAGGTGGATCAGTGTTTATATCTATATTTTGTGATGAAATATTTAGCGTTGATTCTTTATTAAATATGGAACCTTTTTTGCTCTCATTTGCTTCCGTGATCACATGCCTCAGCTGGTCTCCTTGCTTTGATTTGTTGATTATAGCGTCCTTACGAAGCCACATTTCCATTAATGTTTCAGCGCCAAGAGTATGCATGCCACTTAGTGTTCGATCTAGTACCAGATTATGTATAAGTTGAACAGACTTCTGTTGTAGGTGGTCATGAAAAAACATTTGAATTCTTATTGGAAACTCGCCCCATCCTCTGCGAGCTATTTGAAAAGGTGGGATTCGAATATCTACAATATCATTTGGTCTGTATGAAGGGTGAAGATGGAAGCGTACTTTCTTAATGAAGGACTCAATGGGTATGGTCGTATCTTTGGATTGTACGTAAACTATCCATTTATGAGTAAGATCAGCAGCTTCAGGTTTTTTTTTATCTACTCCACCACTTTCTGCTCCAATATAGGTAGAAGTATTACCTATAGCAATAATTTGTTTTCTCTTGTTGTTTAGACGAGATGCATTAAGTGCTCTTGTCTTTTTTATGAATTTATTTTCCGTCATAACAGATATAGATCTAAGAACGCCTTGAGGTACAACTAAAGAATTTTTTTGATTATGTACAGATACCGCTTTGGCCACTTGCACATTTGCTTGCTTGAAACGATCAATAACCAAACTTTGTGGTATTTTCGATTGAGATCGTGCGCGTATAGTGTTTAATGCATTTTGGGCCGCAGCACGTTCAGGAATTGGACGGCATAAAGTTTCAGAATGGCTAAAAGTTTTTTTTGCAGCTATATTTTTGACGGAAGGGTGTAGCTCCATTAGTGGCGCGTGTAAATTATATCCAAAGAGCGTTTCATTTCCTCGCACAGCAGTCACATCACTCGCTGCTAACACTAAATTTTGCTTTTGGTAAAATTCTGATACAATTACATACCGCAAACGATCCAACAAGGTTCGAGACTTCTCCAGTCTTTTTTCTATTTCCGCTAACTCATCTTGCTTCAAACTGATTTCATTTTGAAATTCACGGAAAATATAATTACAAATCATATCTAACTTGCTGTCGGTATTTGAAAATGTTTCATTAAGTAGTATATTAGTATTCTCAACGCGCAATTTCTTCTTTGGACAAGGACGCACATAATCCGGATCATAGTATTCATTATGCTTTCGCTTTTTCGGTGAAGCGCTCGAACAAAGCATATCAACAAAAATACACTTCGTTTCTCCTAAAGGTGTTGAACTTGTTTAAAGAGCGGGTCAGACGTGGCAATATCTCTAGCTTTTCCACGCAATTCGCTGTCGAATTGAGAAATTTTAATTCGTTATGTGAACAGCCAGAAAGACCTTTCTCTCACATTTCGGAAAACAGTTTCAGAAACATGATACAAAAAAAAAACGTAGTTTCATTTAATGACATTTATTGTTGTTGTTAACTATTTGACTTTTAATAATATTGACTTTTCAGCAAATTTATGCTACCTGATCACTAGAAGAAATATTTTTTTTTAAGCAAAAGATTTTATTTTATGGACTTGAAAATTGGGCCGGCTACATAATTTCGAAAATGGGGCTGACGACTAGGTTTCAGAACGCTCAAAGTGTATACTTACACATCGCCGTTTAAAGTACAAAACCGCGCATCGTCGTTGTGCAAAACCGGGTAAATGACATTTTTTGCCAAAAATTTGATTTGCTCACACAAGCTCTTGGCTTACAGGCTAACCTAATATCCGCGGCTTGCGTTTTGGTACGCACGCCGTAGAATTTTTTGTTTTGCGTCACCCGAAAATGGCTTGCGTGCGTTTGCATTTGATTTCATTGAGCGAAATGTCAAATCAAAATGTCACGCAGAACAAAAATTGGAAATTGAGTTAGCTTCATACGCGCGCCGTTCAATTTCGGTTGGTCGCATACAAAATGTACATATGTGCATGAGAAATTTTTGACAGTAAATTGGCGGCGTGCGTGAATATTAGGTTAGCCTGTTAAGCCTTATCTATTCGTCCTGAAATGCGATGTCTTTGTAAAAAAGAGAACCATTTTGAAATATGAGTGTTTTTACTCTTTAGAAAATACTTTATCACATATCATTTTAAGTTAAAAATATAATATGTGATATGTGATAAATATATATATATATATATATGCATTTTAAATTAAAAATTTGAGAAAGTTAATGAAAATAAAATTTGTAATTCATTAAAGAGTTATTCGCAAAAACATTTGCAATTACGACATCACTGGGGCTGCAGCCCCAAGTTTACCACACACACAAACGGAATTCTGGTTACCTCATCCTTTCCCAAGGCTACATCACTGGGGGTAACCCCAGTTGGTGCACACAAAAAGGAGAATTCTATTTGGTAAGGGTTATAATCCTAAAGCGCGGCCGGAGGCCGCCTACGCAGAAAAGAGTTGGACGCACAAACAATTTTTTAATAAAGTGGCAGCAGCAATTTTCCTCCATTTTATTTTTAATAGAGTGGCAACACTAGGTTTCTTCCATCTTATTTATATTTACTGCACAAGATTTTTGTGCGGATTTTCAACATTGCAATATTCCAATTAAATACGGAATTTCGTGAAAATTTACACTTGAAACGTGACAAATGTATAAAAAGTAATCAATTCGTCTTGAGTTCATCTGCTCCATTTATTTGCGTAAAATCCATCAAAACATAGTGCGGAAAGTGCAAGTGTTTTTTTTTTTGTGAATAACTCTTAAATTAATTAAAAATCTTAATTTCCAGTCTCGGATTGTTATCATTCGCGTTAAAACGCGTCGATCGATACCCCTCTTGATTTTTTTGGTCAATTTTGGCCTGGTTCCGCTGAAGTGCACTTTTACCAAAACCTCTTTCGAAAGACACTTTACATGCAAGGTGTGACTGCTCATTCAACTGCTTTCCGAAATTTCTCAATTTGACAGCCTTTTCGAAATATATTGCATACGAAATATATTGCCACGTCTGACACGCCCTTAACTGTAACTTATTAGTTGTGTTTAATGAGCTGCTCTAGGTTACGCCAGGTTAGTAGGGAATTTACATGAGGCGATTTTTAGTTGAAAGCAACAATCGCCTGGTGTAAACGGCCTTTCGCTTACAATGAAGTTGGTCGGCTGCCTACTTTCGTTCAACTTTTGGTTCAACTAATCGCCTGTGAAAGTTAAATCATGTATATTCCCTATAAGATATCTCACGAAATTGTGTTTCATGGGGATTTTTCTTGCTCTAACTTAAGCCTGCTATACAGTTCAATGTGAGCGGGAGCGTGAGCTTTTTATTTTGACCAATATCTTCGTTATTACTTAACTTTTTGCAATAGTTTATTCATCAAAAGATAGAGAATTAAAATATCTTTCAGAATTATAGAATAAAAAATAATTTACGCATATGCTTTTTTTCAAGCTCACACTCAACTGTGTGCGTACGCAAAGCAGATGTGTGTGAGCGTCCATAAGAATACAAATGGAATTCTTTGCCTTTGCGAATGTTCACGCTCACGCTCGCACTGAACTGTATATCAAGCTTTAAGGTAAGACCACACTAAGCGACGCGATACTGCAGCGGCACTACGCGACACGGCGCGACACTTTTTGATATATCGCACTGAAACTGCAGCGGCGCGACAATTCGATGCAAATTTTTTTATTTTTTTTGTGTCAAAACCTTCAAACAAGATGGATGCCAGTGACGCTGATGTAATGTTAATGCCTTTTATTTTTATTTTCCTTGGCGAATTCTCAAATATTATGTTTCTCTACATACAATTTTCTTCTTGAATGAAATGCATTTGAATATTCACTCACAATTGGAAATCCAATTACTTCAAATTAAAAATATAGTACGAAATGTTATGTCGTTACGCTAGGTATACCGCACTATGCGGCACCGGGACTGCGCGACACCATGCGGCGCAACATTTTTGCCTGTGTGGTCAACATTGCCGCGCAGGGTCGCGTCGCGTAGCGCCCTACATCGTAGTGCGGTATGCTCCATAAGAATACATGCAAAGAGTATTTTGCCGCGCTGTGTAGTGTCGTGTCGCGTCGCCTAGTGCGGTCGTACCTTTAGAGCAAGCAGACACACACACACGCTTTACAATTGACGACCTGAATTGTCGAGCAATCAACTGTTTTGATAATTTCTGCCTGACAAGTGTTTCATGAGATTTATGATCTGAGTTGCTCTAAAGGCCCGTCCACATACAACTTTGGCGTTGCGTTGGCGCTGGTGTCACTTTGACAGCAGCGCGAGTACCGCCCGTGCTTGCTACAATGAACGCTTAGCAGAGAATACTTTGGTCACTAAATTAACATACTAGCGGAGATAAATCAAAATTTTATATCAATAATTGCATTAAAAACTATATTTCTTGTCCGCATTTGATTAAAAAGGAAAATTAAATCACATAATTTTGATTATTTGGAACAGCTGACGAACGAAGCGCGCGAAAAATTGCGAGTTGGTCATCTTTTTGCGTTGTGTTGGCGTTGGCGTTGCCCAACTTTGGTTATGTGAAGACTTTCATATAAATGCATGGATTCATAGTCAGCTGTCGAAGCGACGCCAACGCCAACGCAACGCCAAAGTTGTATGTAAACGGGCCTTAACTTGCTCTATTTTTGTTTTGGCAGCTGCTCTATTCTGCTCCAACTTGGGCTGCTCTACAATTTTATCGGTCTCATTAAACACAACTATTATGATAAAATGTCGAGAAATCTATGTATTTCCACGAACCAACGATCACGCAATCTGCCGTCGTATTTGTAATTGAATTTCAGAAAAAAGTTTTCTTAGCGCTTTTGATGTTTTTCCCTTTTGTTTACATCGTCTTCTAACCCTTCGGGATGGCTTTTTTTTTAGCAATTTGATGTTTTATGAGCGGTTTTCATTTTAATTTTGATTCATTACAAATTTGTCATATAAAATGAAGTGCTTTGTGATTGGAGCAAGTTTGTGCGTTTGTTTGGTCTGGCAAAAGGAATAAACTTTCGTGAAAAGTGGGTGCACGTTTGTGGCCAGAACGTTGACATTGAAAAATCAACCCTTGGTAATGATATGCGATTGTAAAACACTTTCAATCATGAAAACCATATTTTATGACCTTTTTTTGCTAATTGTCATCGAGTCTCACTTTGTATATTTTATAATAAATACCAATTTAATCGCACTCAATCCCCGGGCCTTTTTCGTTTTCTTTGTTTGTTTTCACTCTTAGGCAGATGTCAAAAACGCTCAGGAATTAACTTTTTTCATTCTCTTTCGATTGCGTGATCTTGTTAGTTGGTTCAATTGTATTTCGTTACTTTTAACCATGACACCTTTTAATACTAGAAGTTTCGAAAAAATATGGATGCTAGAGCTGGGATACTATCGCCACTATCGATAGTTTTTAAAAACTATCGATGTCGGTTTTAGCAAGACTTCACTATGTCTCTTCTTTACATTTCTACATTAAATAATTTTTTTTTTATGCAAGGAAATTCACAACAGTCGGCAAAAAAAAAAATTAAGTCATTGGGTTTTTTAGCAACTATAAGCTTACACTGAGTTATAGTAAAATTTAATAAGCAATAAAACTGCTTACACAAAATTTTTATAGAAATTCGAATTAAAAAGCTTGAATTTTTAATTATATTGTAGTTTTTTGGTTTGTACATTTTTTATAAAAATTAGACACTAAATAAACAAAAAAAAGTAGTCAAAACTGCTAAAAAATATTGTGGTGCTATTATTTTGAGCAGTACTATATTCGTTTTCTTATAAAATGGTAAAATGTTAATAATTTCCCTTGTACGGATTTTGATATGCGCCTCCGTACTTTATCTCAGTTTAACTTTTATAAGAATGAGTTGTCAATTTAAACGAATATCTTTTATTTTGTTTGTTTTGTAGTATTATAAATCTTTTTTTATAGCCAATTTCACTTCTTTGCACTTTAAAAGGGACAAACACAAGCCGATTTTAATTTTGCCATATAAAAAATAAATTCAGAATTTTCCTGTCGTTATTCAAGGGGATGCAAGGGTATGTATATAAGTTATATAATTCAGACGCATAAATGAATAAGTTTATTTTATTATTATAAAGTTATTTTGGATGCACTCAAATAAAAAAAAAAAATATACAATCTCTTTAATTTACAAAGTAATGTATAAATTTTATAAATTTATTAATTATTTAAATTTCAAGCAATTGAGCTTTTCAATACAATACCTTTCACGACGATAGTACTATCGATGTTTTCAACTATCGTTTCGAAAACTATCGAGTGGCGGTACTATCGACGAGCATGCTCGCTGAAAATCAAAATTTTTTGATTTTTGGCGAGCATGCGCGCAAACCGCCCTACAAACGACGAGCATGTGCGCATGTGCGCGGATATGCTCGTCGTGTGTAGCTACTGTAATGGATGCATCGAAAATATCGAAGTCTTGCACGATTATACATGAAATATCTACTCCAACGAACCACCAACAAAAATACAAGATCACCTAATCAAATATGCAAGAAAAAAAAGTATATTTCTCAGGGATTTCGACATCTGCCTAAGAATGAAAACAAACAAAGAACACGAAAAAGGCGCGGTTATTGAGTGCGAATAAGTTGGTATTTATTATAAAATATACAAAGTCAAACTTGATAACAATTAGCAAAAAAAGTTCATAAAATATGGTTTTCATGATTGGAAGTGTTTTACGATCGCATATCATTACCACGGGTCGATTTTTCAATGCCAACGTTCTGGCCACGAACGTGCACCCACTTTTCACGCAAATTTACGCCTTTTGGCAAACCAAACATACGCACAAACTTGTTCCAATCACACAGCACTTCATTTTATATCATAAATTTGTAATGGAGTGCAATGGGGTATAGTCGTTGCGCTGGGTATGCAGTTACAGTTGCATGGCTATACTCAATCCCGACTCTTGCGTCCTCGTTCGCGCACTCTGGGCAACGTGAGCAACCCATGTGCGAGATGCGGTAACCAATCCGAGTGGAGC
>NW_016158134.1:110285-137118 GCF_001687245.7 Rhagoletis zephyria
TATACAATCTCTTTAATTTACAAAGTAATGTATAAATTTTATAAATTTATTAATTATTTAAATTTCAAGCAATTGAGCTTTTCAATACAATACCTTTCACGACGATAGTACTATCGATGTTTTCAACTATCGTTTCGAAAACTATCGAGTGGCGGTACTATCGACGAGCATGCTCGCTGAAAATCAAAATTTTTTGATTTTTGGCGAGCATGCGCGCAAACCGCCCTACAAACGACGAGCATGTGCGCATGTGCGCGGATATGCTCGTCGTGTGTAGCTACTGTAATGGATGCATCGAAAATATCGAAGTCTTGCACGATTATACATGAAATATCTACTCCAACGAACCACCAACAAAAATACAAGATCACCTAATCAAATATGCAAGAAAAAAAAGTATATTTCTCAGGGATTTCGACATCTGCCTAAGAATGAAAACAAACAAAGAACACGAAAAAGGCGCGGTTATTGAGTGCGAATAAGTTGGTATTTATTATAAAATATACAAAGTCAAACTTGATAACAATTAGCAAAAAAAGTTCATAAAATATGGTTTTCATGATTGGAAGTGTTTTACGATCGCATATCATTACCACGGGTCGATTTTTCAATGCCAACGTTCTGGCCACGAACGTGCACCCACTTTTCACGCAAATTTACGCCTTTTGGCAAACCAAACATACGCACAAACTTGTTCCAATCACACAGCACTTCATTTTATATCATAAATTTGTAATGGAGTGCAATGGGGTATAGTCGTTGCGCTGGGTATGCAGTTACAGTTGCATGGCTATACTCAATCCCGACTCTTGCGTCCTCGTTCGCGCACTCTGGGCAACGTGAGCAACCCATGTGCGAGATGCGGTAACCAATCCGAGTGGAGCCTTGGGTCACGGCAGAAAGAGAGGGAGCTTCGGTGGGGCCACTCTGACTTATTCGGTTTAAGGGCTCACTGAAGTCTGCAGCGTCTGTTCACCAGTAGGTGCGGCTGCAAGCGGGTGTCTGCTTGGAGCAAGCGGCTCGCTATATAAACGTGTATTTGGTTGCGAAACCACCCCCGTCCCAGCAATGGGTTGTGCGCTGGGCTTGGGACCCGCCACGTAAAAACCACTTCCAGTGAAGAAGCAAGGCAAAGCCTCGGATGAGACCCCCCCTTATGATGACGACCACGGCAAACGTTTAAAGGACTACGATTTGAGGGCATGCACCTGGAATGTCCGGACCCTTAATGGGGAAGGTGCCTCTGCCCGGCTGGTTGATGTCCTCGTAAGGACAAAAGCTGACATCACCGCCATCCAAGAAATGCGTTGGACGGGGCAAGGCAAACAATGTCTGGGGCCTTGCGACGTCTACTACAGCTGCCATGTAAAGGAGCGCAAATTCGGAGTTGGATTTGTGGTGGGAGAGAGACTCCGTCGCCGAGTACTGTCGTTCACCCCGGTGGACGAGCGTCTAGCCACAATCCGCATCAAAGCGAGATTCTTCAACATCTCGCTCATCTGCGCCCATGCCCCGACGGAAGAGAAGGATGAGGCATCCAAGGATCTCTTCTATGAGCGCTTGGAGCGCACGTACGAGCGCTGCCCCCGTCATGATATCAAAATCGTGCTTGGCGACTTCAATGCCAGGGTGGGCAAAGAAGGGATCTTTGGAACCACCGTCGGAAAATTCAGCCTCCACGACGAAACGTCCGACAACGGATTGAGGCTGATCGACTTCGCCGGGGCCCGAAACATGGTAGTATGCAGTACTAGGTTCAAGCATAAAAAGATCCATCAAGCTACCTGGCTGTCTCCGGATCGAAAAACGAGAAACCAAATCGATCATGTTGTGATAGACGGAAGGCACGCTTCCAGTGTTTTAGACGTACGCACACTCCGAGGCCCAAACATCGACTCGGACCACTATCTTGTTGCAGCCAAGATACGCACCCGCCTCTGTGCAGCAAAAAATGTGCGCCCAAATATGCAAGGAAACCTTAACGTCGAAAAGCTGCAATCACAACAGACAGCCAGCGCTTTCGCTACTCGACTCTCACACCTGCTCTCAGAGAGCACTCTTCAACAAACCGACATATGCGAGCAGTGGAACCACATTTCCCGCTCATTAAGTACCGCCGCCGAAGAAGTAGTCGGATTTCAGCGAGCCCGAAAGAACAACTGGTACGATGAGGAGTGTCAGGAAGCTGCAGAGAAAAAAGATGCCGCCTACAGGGCCACGCTGCGATCGGGCGCAACGCGCGCTATGTGGGACCGCTATAGGGATCTGAAGAGGGAAGCGAGACGTATTTGCCGCAACAAGAAGAGAGAGGCAGAAATACGTGAGTGCGAAGAGCTTGAAATGCTGGCCGACAGGAGGAATGCCCGAAAATTTTACCAGAGAGTTAGGCGACTTACGGAAGGTTTAAAGACCGGGGCGCACTCCTGTAAGAACAATAATGGCGACCTAGTAACTGATGTCCAGAGCGTACTTAAATTATGGAGGGAACACTTTTCCGCCCTACTAAATGGTAGCAGCACGGAAAGTTGTGGAGAAGAAGAACCCGAGCCCGCAGTCGATGATGACGGAGTCGACGTTCCACCGCCTGACTATGACGAGGTACGTATAGCAATAACGCGGCTGAAAAACAACAAAGCCGCTGGAGCTGACAGCCTGCCAGCTGAGCTATTCAAGTACGGCGGCGAGGAGTTGATAAGGTGCATGCATCAACTCTTGTGCAGAATATGGTCAGATGAACGCATGCCCGACGACTGGAATTTAAGTGTGCTCTGCCCAATCCACAAGAAAGGTGACCCCGCCATTCGCGCCAACTACCGCGGGATCAGCCTTCTAAGCATAGGTTACAAGGTCTTATCGAGCGTATTGTGTGAAAGACTGAAGCCCACCGTCAATGAACTGATTGGGCCTTATCAGTGTGGCTTTAGACCTGGCAAATCCACCATAGACCAGGTATTCACAATACGCCAAATCTTGGAAAAGACCCGCGAGAAAAGGATCGACACTCACCACCTATTTGTCGACTTTAAAGCCGCTTTTGACAGCACTAAAAGGAGTTGCCTATACGCCGCTATGTCTGAATTTGGCATCCCCTCAAAACTCATACGGCTGTGTAAAATGACGTTGAGCAATACCACCAGCTCCGTCAGAATTGGAAAAGACCTCTCCGAGCCGTTCGCCACAAAACGGGGTTTCAGACAGGGCGACTCCCTTTCATGTGACTTCTTTAATCTGATGTTGGAGAAGATAATAAGAGCTGCAGAACTGAACCGCTCAGGAACAATTTACTACAAGAGCGTGCAATTGCTGGCTTATGCCGATGACATCGACATCATCGGTAACAAAAACCGCGAAGTCTGTTCTGCCTTTTCCAAGTTGGATAGGGAAGCAAAGCGCATGGGTCTGGTGGTAAACGAGGACAAGACGAAGTATCTCCTGTCATCAAACAAACAGTCAGCACATTCGCGCCTTGGCACCCACGTCACTGTTGACAGTTACAATTTCGAGAAAGTACAGAATTCCGTTTACTTGGGAACCAGCATTAACACCGATAATAATGTCAGCATGGAAATCCAACGCAGAATCACTCTTGCCAGCAAGTGCTACTTTTGACTGAGTAGGCAATTCAGGAGTAAAGTCCTCTCTCGACGTACGAAAACCACGCTTTATAAGTCACTCATCATGCCCGTGCTGGTTTATGGCGCAGATGCATGGACAATGACAACATCCGATGAGGCGGCTCTTGGAGTATTCGAGAGAAAGATTTTGCGGAAGATTTACGGACCTTTACGCGTTGGCGACGGCGAGTATCGCAGACGATGGAAGGATGAGCTGTATGAGCTTTACAACGATATGGGCATAGTGAAGCGAATTAAAATACAGCGGCTCCGCTGGCTTGGTCATGTCGTTCGAATGGACACCGACGCTCCAGCTCTGAAAGTATTCAACTCGGAACCCGCTGGTGGTAGCAGAGGAAGAGGCAGACCCCCACTGCGATGGAAAGATCAGGTCGAGAAGGACTTGGCTTTACTTGGCGTTTCCAATTGGCTTCAGTTGGTACAGAGGAGAAACGACTGGCGTGCTTTGCTGAACTCGGCTAAAATCGCTTCGGCGGTTACAGCGCTAAAAAAGAAGAAGAAGAAGATGTAATAAACCAAAATTTATAATTAAAATCGCTGCAGAAAACACATTCAATCCCTAAAAAATCACTACGAAGAGGTAGAAGACGGTGTAAACAAAACCGAAAAACGTCAAAAACGCTACGAAAACTTTTTTCTGGAAATCGATTACAAATACAACGATGGCTGATTAGGTGATCTGTAGTCGTTGGTTCATGGTATAGACAGTAAACGATGTTTCCACGCCAAGTGATTCGCTCTCCCATTCGTAACTCGCTCTAATTCGTGATTGGCGCCCCAATTACGAACCGAATCACATGACTCGCCATACAAAATTTTGAGAGCGGATCACTTCATTCGTAGGTGATTCAGATCCAATTGTTTAAGCCGCCGCTTTTAGCGCAATACGACGGCCGTGCGCGCAATCCTTGGCCGCAGCAGTTTGGCAGTTGACCTACGTCAACTCCGAAAATGATTACCGAGCGCGCACGGCCGCCTACCATCATCATGAAAAAGATGGCAAAAGCTAGTCCAACAATAAACGTCGGTCTACGCGCACGCGCCCCATTCAAAGTATAATTTTTAAATTCATATTTTGCCAATCTGTTTAAATCATTTTTTAATAAGTGAACCCCCGGATATATGTATGTGTACATATACTACTAAACTGAACTTTGTTATTGTGTGGAAGCCGAATAAATATATTGAGCGAATCCTTGAAACTTTTAAAGCTTGTGAATAAACTTAACTTTTGTACAACTTAAAACCGAACCTAAAGCATTTCTTTAATTGGAAATAAAGTGCGTAAAGAGGTGAGTGCGAAGGGACCAAGCGACCGGAAGTATTCATGGTCCTCCGCAGCCAACCGTGGCCCAGCTCCTAAGAAAATAAAATTTTATAACTTAAAAATAAAAATAAAACAATCCGTATTCGTACGTCCGCAAAAACCCTAATATAAAAACAATTCCGTACAAAAAAACACAATAAACAAAGTGCAACCAAGTGCGAGCATTGAAAGTGCAAGTAAACATACATACATATATTTGTATGTAACCGTGAAGAAAAAAACAACACAGCAACTCTGTAAAAGAAAACTTTTTTTGATAAAAAAAAACAGAAAACAAAATAAATAAAAAAATTTAAATACATAAATTTTTTTGACAAAAAAGAACCATTGGAGTGAAGCTGTGCCCCAAAGAAGCACAACAACAACTACAGCATCAACAATCAACATTAGCAGCCATCAACAGCATTAGCAGCCTTTATCATCATCAGCGGCAACAACAAAACCAGGCACAAGACCAAGAAGCTAACATACATATCTACAAAAATACAAGGAAAGTAGTAAGTAGGCAAGTTTTTTAATTTTCTTAAAAAATTAAAATAATATAACGTTATTCTCTTACAAGTTATATTATTTCAAAGAAATTGCAAACGGACAGCCATACGTATATACATATACATACATAAATATATATATATAATTTAATAAAAGGCGTATTTTTTCTCGCAAAAAACGGTTCTATTAAAATTGCGGATATTTTCCTGCCGCCCAAAAATTTCACATCGGCAATTTGCCGCTATTAAAATTTTGGTAGGAAAATTCCGTTTTCCGGAAAGCGATATATCTCCATATACCGTCAATCTTATATATATATGGGTATATGTACATATATAAAAATTCTGATGTTTACACCAAAATAAATTCCGTTGCAGTTTATATGCCTACTGTGTCCCACTGTCCAAGAACAAAATAGTTGCGTTCCAGATAACTTCGTGTAAAAACCTGTAAAACTGTCAAGTATCAAAATTACTCTCTTGAAAGAGAGGAGCGAGAGCGAAACAATAAAGGTCACCTGGAACGCAAAAAAACACTTTTCCTGTAACTACTTCCTTTTTTTTAAATGTGAAGTGCCATGGAGACGATCAAATATCTTTATCAACCGTCTCGCATTATGCTTGACAAAAAACAAACGCACTTGCCTTCTGATCGTCGTGGTGAGCAAGTGCGCGGACAAGAAAAATAAATTGTTTGTTTAATTAACGAGTTTATTTGAACGTTTTCGGGCCAATCTCATACATATGCAATACTTGACGTATTTATTTGATTGTCTCTTTAGCTATTTGTACAACGATTTAGGGGTGTGGGCAGAGGGGGAGAAGGCGTGGCTCCCCAAACCCCCTGCACGAAGGAGGATGAACGCCGCTTTATGAAAAGTCACCCCTCACTCCCAAAAAAGTGGTTTGACTTACAGGTTTTTTGGCACCTGGAACGCTTTCCTGCAAAAAAACCTGCAAATCGTGAATATCGTGAGCACCTGGAACGCAACTAATATTAGCACATTAAAATCAAATACTTTCCTCTGCTTACCAATTTTTGCCGTTGGTCGCATAGTTCGTTGAACTTGACTAAACAAAGTGCCGAAAATATAAGTGCATTTTTTCCACATAAACCATATGTACATACGGCAGCACATATAAGCTTTTTTTACCAGTTGCATTTTCTGCAACTATTCGCTTAATAGCTAAGAGAGGCGCTGTTGTTCATCGGACAATACAGTCCACATATACCAAACGCACTCTAACTTATTTCATATCTTTCCACCTCGCTTTTCTCTGCTGCACTCACCAAGCTAAGAGAACGTAAGTCAAAGCCCGCTCTCCGACTTGAATACGTTCGGTACCAAGAACTCACCTCAGCGGTGAGCGGCTCTTTACGTATTATCATATCCACTTGTGCATTCCCGCACACATACATTCATACGCACTGTAATCAAAACAAACTTTCTGTTTTTTCGTACTTCTTCACTCACCACTGCGGTGACAAAGCGTAGCTTAGCCATAGCTTCGGCTTCATATGTAAATATTTGCACATACTTACATACACTATAATCAAAACAAACTTTCTGTTTTTTCGTACTTCTTCACTCACCACTGCGGTGACAAAGCGTAGCTTAGCCATAGCTTCGGCTTCATATGTAAATATTTGCACATACTTACATACACTATAATCAAAACAAACTCTGTTGTTTTCGGGTCTTAACTCACCACTGCTGTGACAAAGCATAGCTTAGCCATATACTATAGCTACAGCTATACCATATATTTGTACATACATACGTACGTACATTTTTACATTGCACATATTCTGCACATTTGTACATACGTGCTAACAAAGAATAGTATCACTCGAATACTATCCATAACATAATGAGTTCAAGATATTTAGATACATGCAACCCAGTAGGGAAAACTTACAAATTGCATTTGCCAATACTTTTTCAGTATTTACATAATTATTTATATCACATTAAATATTTACACATACGTATATTTCACCACGTATATAACAGTGAAAAGTGTTTGTGATTTTTTTCTCTTACTGAAAATTTTCAAATCCATATTCCGCGGATTTAATTGGGACGCTCCATTTACCACGTTATAAAAAGTGCTGAACCAAAAATTAAAGCAAATATATTTAATAAAATTTCCTTTATAGGCTAGTCCGATCTGATTATCTCTAGTGCAAATAAAATAAGTTTATTCCACTATTACAGCCCAACGTTTCGCTAAACATATTAGCATCATCACGGGCGCGTTGTTTATTTTTGTCTATTACAGCCATAAATACAAAATATAAAAGGAACATTAAAAGCAGAAAAACACAAACAAGAACATACATACATACACAAGAATGATAGAATACAAGATTGCGCCGTCCTGGGCGTTGACATTTGTGTACCACAAGTAAACAAAGAATAGAGCGAAAAGAAGAACGAGTTAAAACTTCCAAAGCAGTTCACTTTACAGCGAAAAACGTGTTTTAATTTTGCTAAACGCGAAAATATTGCATTTTTCACCTAATCTATTAGAGAATAGGTAACATTTTAGTGCACTCCATTGCTTTGCAATTGAGGCTGCTTCAGCAAACGTTTTAGTGCACTCCATTGCTTTGCAATTAAGACTGCGGCAGCATCTCCGCGGGATTGATTAGTTAACTTGCTAATGGAGGCTGCTTGGAGCAGAAGCAAAATCATTGTGAGGAAATTCTGTTAATGTAATAATAAAGAAACATTTCGGGAACGGCTTTGCCGTGCCCTATGTACACAAAATGCAGCGATTCGTCCCAGCGCTACACTTGCATCTACGCATCTTGCATCTTGAAGGCTGTCGCAATTTATCACACAGCACTTCATTTTATTAGTTTTTACGCAGTCTTCAACTCAAAAATCACTCTTAAATTGCAAATTAACACAATTTAAACTGGTTTTTCACATATAATTAAATTTCTATTTCGCTGATTTGTAAACAAAGGTTTGTTTACAAGTTACCACAACTGTCAAAATCGGCAAAACCAAAGTAGCGGTACCACTNTGTTTGTGATTTTTTTCTCTTACTGAAAATTTTCAAATCCATATTCCGCGGATTTAATTGGGACGCTCCATTTACCACGTTATAAAAAGTGCTGAACCAAAAATTAAAGCAAATATATTTAATAAAATTTCCTTTATAGGCTAGTCCGATCTGATTATCTCTAGTGCAAATAAAATAAGTTTATTCCACTATTACAGCCCAACGTTTCGCTAAACATATTAGCATCATCACGGGCGCGTTGTTTATTTTTGTCTATTACAGCCATAAATACAAAATATAAAAGGAACATTAAAAGCAGAAAAACACAAACAAGAACATACATACATACACAAGAATGATAGAATACAAGATTGCGCCGTCCTGGGCGTTGACATTTGTGTACCACAAGTAAACAAAGAATAGAGCGAAAAGAAGAACGAGTTAAAACTTCCAAAGCAGTTCACTTTACAGCGAAAAACGTGTTTTAATTTTGCTAAACGCGAAAATATTGCATTTTTCACCTAATCTATTAGAGAATAGGTAACATTTTAGTGCACTCCATTGCTTTGCAATTGAGGCTGCTTCAGCAAACGTTTTAGTGCACTCCATTGCTTTGCAATTAAGACTGCGGCAGCATCTCCGCGGGATTGATTAGTTAACTTGCTAATGGAGGCTGCTTGGAGCAGAAGCAAAATCATTGTGAGGAAATTCTGTTAATGTAATAATAAAGAAACATTTCGGGAACGGCTTTGCCGTGCCCTATGTACACAAAATGCAGCGATTCGTCCCAGCGCTACACTTGCATCTACGCATCTTGCATCTTGAAGGCTGTCGCAATTTATCACACAGCACTTCATTTTATTAGTTTTTACGCAGTCTTCAACTCAAAAATCACTCTTAAATTGCAAATTAACACAATTTAAACTGGTTTTTCACATATAATTAAATTTCTATTTCGCTGATTTGTAAACAAAGGTTTGTTTACAAGTTACCACAACTGTCAAAATCGGCAAAACCAAAGTAGCGGTACCACTAACGGCGCCACCTCTGTTCGCTGCACCGTGATACATACATGTATGTATTCACATATACATATAGTTTGATGACAATAATATATGTAAACAAACAATTCTAACTCGATACAAGACAATACTCACAGATTAACACTTAAACATTTTAAAAACTTAATTGCTAAGAATCCAATACCAGCTTGTGTGGTAGTTTAGTCAGGACTGAAAACGTTTTAAATTAATTTTGTAAACATAAAATATAAGCTGCGGCAATGTCATATTTTCTCCATTATTCTTAGACTCTCCAGCGTGTACCTAGTTATTCCCCCTTTCTCTTGGTCTATTATTTTTGTGTTTTTAAAATCAGCTGTGTGTCCACGGCTTACTATGTGTTGTGCTAGTGCTGTGTTTGTTTTTCGTTTTTTTTATATCTGCTTCGTGTTCTGCTAGCCGGGTACCTAGAGCTCGCTTGGTTGTTCCAATGTACCCCTTGTCACAGGCTTCACTTTCGTTGCCTTTACATCGTATTTCATACACAACATTGCTTTTCTGTTGGGAGTCAATTGGGCTTTTTGTTTTTGTATAAACTGAGGATAAGGTGGAGTTTGATTTATATGCAAAAGTTATGTTTCGGGCTTTGGCTAGTTGGCTAGTTTTCGCTTAACTTAGGTATGTAGGTAACGCTGTGATATTGTTTTGCTGTATTTGTTGCTTTTAAGATTTCTGTTTTATTTCGGTGACTATCTATTTGCATTAATTTTTGTTTTAATAGTTCGCGTACTAAGTAGTCGCGGTAGTTGTTGGTTTTCAAAATTTTCCTTATTTTTTCTATGTTAGTTGGGTGAAATTTAGGATGGCTAATTGTCAGTATTTTATGTATAAGGTCTTTGGCGGTGTTAATTTTATATTTTGTGGGTTGCGGTCAAGTATAAGGTTGCCATTTCCTCTAAAAATACGCGTATCGTAAAGCGAATTTTTTGCCGAGTGAAAGTAACCACTTAACTTCTTCCGGAAAATTAATGTTGGTCTTGTTTACAAACCAGCATTCATGTGGACAACAACGGAAGAAGTTAAGTGGTTACTTTCACCCGGCAAGAAATTCGTTTTACCAACAACGAAGAAAAACTTCTCACCCATACATGTAATAGCTGAAACAGAACAAATAATACAGTCTTTAGAAAATGAAAAAGAAAAAGAGATAGCGCGAAATAAACTCAGTTCAAACGAAACATTAAACTAAATTCCGCCGAAAAATTCATTTTAGCAGCATTCAATGCAACAAAAACGTTTCATAAACGACACAAAGACATTGTAATAACCGACGCGGACAATGGAAACGAGACAGTAGCAATGTATCTTTCCGAATACTTGGGGAAAATGAGCAACCTACTAGAAGACAAAAATACGTATAAAACAACAAAAACAGACCCTACAAACACTCTGCAAAGGAAAAACAACAATATAGTGGACGATCTCTACAAAAACAAATATATAAGCATTAAAGAAAAGCAACAACTTACCAGCACCGCGGCTACTTCACCAAGAATGTATGGGTTGCCAAAGATACACAAACAATAAGTCCCTCTACGCCCAATTGTCTCGTCTGTAAAAGTTCCATGTTATAAGCTTGCCCAAATCGTTGGAGGAATTCTAAAGACTGTGATATCCGAAAAGTATAACGTCAAAAATTCCCTTAAACTAAAAGGTATGTTAACAAATATTTGTGTGCCTGAAGAAGAGATGTTAGTGTCGTTTGATGTTGTGTCCTTGTTTACAAATATACCGGTAAATGTAGCAACCAGGGTTATTATGAATAAATGGGAACAAATTAAAAATATGACGCGGATTCCAAAACATACATTTCAAACCATTCTAGACTTTTGCCTCAAAGACAATAATTATTTTATGTATGACAACAAACTCTACACCCAAACTTTCGGAATGCCCATGGGAAACCCTCTTTCTCCAACGATTGCTGATACCATCATGGATGATCTACTGGACAATACCCCTTCGGAGCTCAAAAGCGACTACAACATTGAAATTAAATTCATTACCAAATATGTGGACGATATTTTTGCGATAATTAAAAGAAATGACGTGAACATCATTCTAAAAACACTAAACAAATATCACAGCAAAATTCGGTTTACCGTAGAAATGGAAGAAAATGCCAGTATCCCATTTTTAGATGCGCGTATTTTTAGAGGAAATGGCAACCTTATACTAGATTGGTATTCTAAATCTACATCTTCTGGACGCCTAATTAATTATTACTCTTCGCAACCCACCAAATATAAAATTAACACCGCCAAAAACCTTATACATAAAATACTGACAATTAGCCATCCTAAATTTCACCCAACTAACATAGAAAAAATAAGGAAAATTTTGAAAACCAACAACTACCCCGACTACTTAGTACGCGAACTATTAAAACAAAAATTAATGCAAATAGATAGTCACCGAAATAAAACAGAAATCTCAAAAGCAACAAATACAGCAAAACAATATCACAGCGTTACCTACATACCTAAGTTAAACGAAAACTGCAATCACCAACTAGCCAAAGCACAAAACATAACTTTTGCATATAAATCAAACTCCACCTTATCCTCAGTTTATACAAAACCAAAAGCCCAATTGACTCCCAACGGAAAAGCAATGTTGTGTATGAAATACAATGTAAAGGCAACGAAAGCGAAGCCTGTGACAAGGTATACATTGGAACAACTAAGCGAGCTCTAGGTACCCGGCTAGCAGAAGCAGATATAAAAACAAAACGAAAAACAATCACAGCACTAGCACAACACATAGTAACCAGTGTACACACAGCTGATTTTAAAAACACAAAAATAATAGACCAAGAGAAAAGGGAAAGAACTAGGTACACGCTGGAGAGGCTAAGAATTATGGAGAAAAGAGAAAAAACAATAAATAAAAGGGAAGATACCGATGACATTGCCGCAGCTTATATTTTATGTTTACAAAATTAGTTTAAAACGTTTT
The DNA here is from genome assembly GCF_001687245.7 of Rhagoletis zephyria. NCBI lineage: Eukaryota > Metazoa > Arthropoda > Insecta > Diptera > Tephritidae > Rhagoletis > Rhagoletis zephyria. The sequence continues at coordinate 122,773 of NW_016158134.1, forward strand.
TAGTCTTGACTAAACTACCACACAAGCTGGTATTGGATTTTTAGCAATTAGGTTTTTAAAATGTTTAAGTGTTAATACTGTGAGTATTATCTTGTATCGAGTTAGAATTACATATATTATTGTCATCAAACTATATGTATATGTGAATACATACATGTATGTATGTATGTTCTTGTTTGAGTTTTTCTGCTTTTAGTGTTCCTTTTATATTTTGTATTTATGGCTGTAATAGACAAAATAAACAACGCGCCCCTGATGATGCTAATATGTTTAGCGAAACGTTGGGCTGTAATAGTGGAATAAGCTTGTTTTATTTGCACTAGAGATAATCAGATCGGACTAGCCTATAAAGGAAATTTTATTAAACATATACAAACCGATCGGAAATAACAATAACTAAAGCAAATATAATTTCACGTAATTTGCAAGAAACAAAAACACAAACACCGCCACAAAATCTTAAATTTGTTTTTCCTGATTCTCTGTGGCACGAAGTGCAATTTTTTCTCGTTTGACACATATTTTTCTAATTTTTTGCGAACGTTATCTGGGTGGTACTCAGTAAAATTTCATCAACTCTTCTCTCAATTTTTATACGTTTGACCTTCAACGAGAGTTAAAATGCCACTTGGACACAGTCCACCAAAAATGTCTGAAATCGAGACAAGGTCAAAAAATTCTTCGCAAGAAGCCACCGGTGGTAAGAGGGAACCCTCAACGCGCCCGAAATCTAAAACCTTTGACCCATCCGCTCAAAAGTTTATAGCGGAAAGTGACAGTATCATGAGATACTGTGCAAAATTCAGTGATGTACCAATCCAAGACCACACCGAATTATATCTTATGATAAAAGACAAATCAGTAGATGATTGTTGGCACGGCTTCAGTCCGCCTATGATTTGGTATTTTCAAAGCCAGATGACAGCCTACCCGAAAACTTTAAGAATTCGGTAGAAGGCAAGTACTTCACTTGCCTTGAATTATATGAGGTGACCAAAGCTAAAATTGCCGATCAACTGTCGTTGATTAGAGTGATCGCCGCACCGAGTCCACCACCCCGCGTGGAACACACCTCGGCAGAGGCAAACGTTTTTCTCCAAGCCCCACCTTGTGACACGGAGACATTTTACGGCGGTTACGAAGAATGGCCCGCTTTTCGTGACATATTCACAGCGGTGTACATCAACCACCCGAAGCTCTCCCGTGCTCAAAAATTGTATCACCTCCAGCACAAAACCCAAGGAAAAGCTGGCTCCATCGTCAAGCATTATCCGCTCAGCGATGATAACTTCGAGCTGGCCTGGGAAGCTTTACGGTCACGATACGAAAACAAACGTATCCTGGTTGACAACCAAAAAAATTTTGATGACTTTGCCGACTATTCAATCCGAGAATAGCGAGCAAATTCAAAGGCTGCAAACATCAATTAACAACTGTCTGTCAGTTCCATATTGGTGTACATATGCTCATCCAAATTGACCGAAACCACACTGTCACTTTGGGAACAATCTCACTCTTCTCGAAGAGATTTACCCTCATGGTCACAAATGGACGATTTTCTTACTTCAAGATACGAAGTAGTCGAAAGACTTAACCGGCTTCATCCAAGCCAAAATAAACAAAAACCAGTCGCTCATCAAAATGCTGCGCAAAACAGGTCCTTTAACAGGACTCAAACCTTTGTGGCAGAACCTAAGAGGGAACCAACTTGCTCTTACTGCAAGTCCCCTCATCCCATTAGAGTCTGCCCACAATTTAAGCGAATTTCGGTACCAAGCCGAGTACAATTCGCAAACCAAACCAAGCTGTGCAAAAACTGCCTTGGTAATACCCATAGCACTAATGAGTGTCCGAGCAAGTGGTCATGTACACATTGCCAACAACGGCATCACTCCCTGCTGCACATGAATCCCAAACCATATTCTCGACACTCCAGTGCGCGAGCGAATGAAACCGCCGCACAACACACTACTGCCCAGTCGACACCTCCCGCTCGACAAGCGCAGTCAAGCTCCGATTCCAGCGAGCAACCGTGCTGTTCCAAACAAGCACAAATACAATCATTGCACGCCGACAATAATAGCAAAATTCTCCTACCAACTGCCATGGTCGCGGTTGAAGACGAAGGGGAATTGTTTCAACTTAGAGCCTTGATTGATCAAGGCTCCCAGAGAACTTTCATTTCCTCGAAAATTCAGAAACGGTTGAAACTACCATTCGAACATTCCAAGTTCGAAATTTCCGGCATGGGTGGACATGTAGTACAAAGCTCCTCAAAGCTTTGTCCACTCACATTGGTAGCACCAAAAACCATGCAACGGATAAACACACAGGCTATCGTGTTACCTCAGCTCACGAGGCACATGCCTACATTCACCATTAGCCGTGAAAACTGNCATTCCAAGTTCGAAATTTCCGGCATGGGTGGACACGTAGTACAAAGCTCCTCAAAGCTTTGTCCACTCACATTGGTTGCACCCAAAACCATGCAACGGATAAACATACAGGCTAGCGTGTTACCTCAGCTCACGAGGCACATTCACCATTAGCCGTGAAAACTGGCAGCGATTCAAGATCCTTGAACTTGCTGACCGAAGTTGCCACATACCAGCTCAAACTGATATGGTAATCGGCAGCGATATACTTCCACAAATCCTGCTGGAAGGTATACAAAATAACCGAAATGTGGTGGCATTCTCGACACAAGTAGAAGAGTGCAACTCTCAGCTCTCAGCTTCTAAAGTTTTGGGAAGAGGAGGAGATTCCACAACCTTCACAAATTTCATCTGAAGATCAGGCATGTAAGCATATATATGCAACAACAACGACTCGTGCCGCAAACGGTCGATACATTGTGCGACTTCCATTCAAGGAAGAATTTCCAAAAGAGCTGTCTCTGGGCCACTCTCGGTCTGCTGCACTTCAGCAGTTTTTTAGCATGGAGCGATGGCTCCAGAAAAAGGAGACTTAGGCACATTGTACAACAATGTGCTGCAAGAATATCTCGACCTCGGTCATATGGAGCACACGAAGCCATGCGAGATAATTTCTAATGGCAAATAAGGTAACCACCAAAGTTCGCGTGGTATTCAACGCCTCAAAAACATCTGGTTCAGGAAAATCCCTGAATGACGTGTGGCACACTGGTTCCACACTCCAACCAGATCTCATGCTGCTCATTCTGCAGTGGCGAATGCACAGATTCGTGTTCAATGGCGACATTGAAAAAATGTATCGTCAAATACTCATCCATGAGGACGATAAAGATTTTCAGCGAATCTTATTTCGCACATCGGATGACTCTCCTGTCACCGATTATAATCTTACAACCGTAACGTTCGGCGTTAATTGTGCACCATATCTCGCTTTCCGTACCCTGCATCAATTAGCAGATGACACGATAGCGACGTTTCCCTTGGCTGCCACAATACTTAAAACCTATCCTATCCGGAAGTCATGATATCGACAACGCCACTGAATCACTTGTTCAAGTGAACAAAGCGCTGAAGTCAGCTGGTTTCATACTCAAGAAACTAACGGCCAATCATCCGGCCATTTTAGAAAAATTTCCAAAGGAGGATCTTCTCGACTCCAACTTTTTGAAATTTGAGAGCGCTTCCACAACCAAAACTCTTGGTATACAATGGAACGCACTCACAGATAAATTTTCAAACACCATTCTGCCTGCATCGACTTCGAATGCCGTCACAAAACGACACATTTTATCTTCTGTCGCAAAACTTTTTGACCCGGCAGGATGGCTGTCGTCAGTGATGATTCAAGCAAAGATTCTGCTTCAAGAACTTGGCTGGATGGCATTGATTGGGACGAATGTGCCAAACCCATAGCTTTAGCAAAATGGCAACAGTTCGAAGAAAATCTGCCAGCCGTCTGCTACATCGAAATCCCTCGATGGGTTAATTTCACTCCGGGGCAAGATACCCAAATCCACGGGTTTTGCGATGCCTCGGAAAAAGCATATTGCGCTGCGATTTACATCCGCGCAGATGCTAGCAACCAAAGATATTCCACTCTCTTGGTTGCAAAAAGCAAAGTCGCACCATTGAAGACGGTAAGCTTGCCACGCCTGGAGCTGTGTGGTGCAGTCTTACTCGCAAAACTGGTCGCAACTGTTCGAAAACAGCTCCAATTGGAATCGTGCAACACTTTCTTATGGCCAGATTCAGAGATTGTGCTAGCTTGGCTTGAAAAGCCACCATGTACATGGAAGACGTATGTATCCAATCGTACCTCCCAAATCCTGAAATATCTTCCAACCGGTACATGGCGCAATGTTGCCAGCCAAGATAATCCAGCCGACCTCGGCACCCGCGGGTGCAAACCGCAGGATTTGGCGAATTCCCCACTCTGGTGGCACGGACCAAAATGGCTCTCTTGACATATGGATGCATGGCCAAGGTCAAAGGCGTGCAATGCATCTCCACAGAAAAGCGCAAGGTGGAGGTATATCACGCGCTCGAAGAAGAGGTCGATTTTCTTGATCGCTTTTCTTCCTTCTCTCGAGCACTTCGCGTGACTGCGTACATGTTCCGCTCCGTGAGCAATGCACGCAACAAATCAAAGGGGTTAGCTACAATCACTAATCCACATCTTCCGCATAACGAATTTCAATATGCAAAGATACGTCTTATCAACGCAGCGCAATCACGCCATTTCTCAAGCGAAAAAAGCGCTTTGCAAGATAAAAAGCCACTTAACAAAAAATTCCTCTTCTTGTTCTCAATCCTTCATTGGACAAAGACGGACTTCTACGGGTTAATGGCCGATTAGCACATTCGACATTGAGCTATAATCAAAGACACCCAATAATTCTCCCTACCGAATCGAGGTTCTTTCAGCTATATTTGGAGTTTTTACACTCGCTGCTTCTTCACGCAGAAACACGATTAATGCTCCAAATGGTAAGGCAAGAGTACTACGTACCAAAGCTAAAACCTCTAATTAAAAAATGCATTTTTCAATGCAAACAAACACGCACCAAAATTATTATGGCCGCTCTACCCCCTGAGCGCTGCAGTTTCTCACTCCCATTGTCCACAACGGGAGTAGATTTTGCTGGGCCATTCCAAATTAAAGCATCGGTGCTAAGATCTACCACCCTTATCAAGGGATACGTTTCAGTTTTTGTGTTTTTCCACAAAGGCAGTGCATCTCGAGCTATGCTCGGATCTTACAACCGAGGCTTTTCGAGCAGCATTCGCCCGCTTCGTTGACAGACGAGGTTTCCCCTGAAAAATGATGAGCGACAATGGAGAAACGTTCATAGGCGCCCAACGCACTACAGAACGCGACTTCGTTAAATTCCTTAACGAATGTTCCGTAGACATTGTAAAAAAATATGCCCCTCAAGGCATCAACTGGCAATATATACCACCCAACGCCCCCACATGGGCGGCTTGTGCGAATCTGCAGTGAAAAGATTTAAAATCCATCAAAAAAACCGCTGCAACCCACAAATTTACCTTTGAAGAATTCACGACGCTTCTGGTGCGAATTGAAGCAGTCCTCAGTTCGAGGCCTCTGTCTGCACTTTCCCAAGAACCAGCTGATATGACTGCACTTACTCCGGGTCACTTCATTCGAGGTGCGCCGCTATTGGCCATGCCCGAGCCTGATGCGGAAGACCTCCCCCTACTAACCCGGTGGGAGAAAGTCAAAGCACTTCACCACCAATTTAGCCGCAGCTGGAAAGAAGATTACCTCAAAGATCTTCAGAAGAGATACAAGTGGAAAACCCCACAACGCGATCCTCAGCCAGGCGACCTCGTCGTGATCAAAGAAGATTCTCTCCCCGCCACCGAGTGGCGATTGGGACGAATCGAAAACGTTTCGCCACGGCCCTGATAAACACATACGTGTCGTAGAAATCCGTACAAAAAATGGAGTTATCACGCGGCCACTTGTCAAACTGTGCTTCCTTCCAAAAGTACAATAAATAATTCTATACATATTTTCCTTCTGTATATTAAGGGTCTTAACTTCCCGTTTAAATATTGTACCCAAGTACTTCTCGTTTCTCTACCTTTGCTTCTACTTCCAGATCGAAGACATCACGGCATCAAGGAAGGCATGCCCCCTGGCTCCAACGGCGGAAACGGGCAACTGCCTACAATGCCGGCTCTGCCACCGGTACCACGCCTTGCGGACGTGCTCGGCCTTCAAGGCGATGAAGCCGCTAAAACGGTTGGGAGTAGCCCGAGCACAGGGTTACTGCATCAACTGCCTTGCCCTCACCCACACTACCGGGGAGTGCGACTCGCCAGGCAGCTGCAAGACCTGCAGGCTAGCGCACCACACGCTGCTGCATGTGGCAGCCAATAACCATGCGCGCACAGGCCAACGAAAGCAGCAGCCCAAGCATCGCGCACATGCAGGGAAGCCAGTAAAGACGCCCACCAACAAGGGAAGCCCGGAGCAAAAGGCGCAGAGCCCGCGCAACCAGGCGCACAATATGCGCAATCAGGCATCGCAACCGCCGCGCAAGAAGACCGCCCGACGCTCGATTGCGCGCACCCTCCAAGGCCTGACACACACACACACTCAACGTGTATAGTGGTCAACATCCATAGAGTGAAGACGTGTTTTTTTCAAGTGCTCCTGTGGAAAGTGTAGAAAAATAATAACCAAGTGACAAAAATAGTGTTGAAAGGTGCCGATAGCCTTAAATTGCGTCACCATAGATCGAGGGCGCCAAGGCATCGCCTCCTAAGCATATACAGTGTCTGAACTTAAAATAAAAAATTAAAAATCAAAAACTCATAAAACTCGCTTAACTACTTGCCTACTGCTTCGAAAGCGAAGAAGGGAGAGCTGGTAAGCAATCGGCGCGATACACTTAGAGTACACAAGTACCAAGCAAAGGGTCACCGACCTTGCCAATAACCTTCTCCCTCTACTGCTGGTAGCAACAGTGCTTAAAATTACAAATACCAAACCAAGCACTGAATACCTAGCGGCCTGGCGAGTATGAAGAGAAAGCGAAATAATGTCAAAAAGCGATAATGCAAACGATGCTCTCGACGCTTTCGCAAGCCGAGCGAGAATTGCGCGATCACCAGTGAGAAAACAATTACTCACACCCGATCAACCAATTGCGAGCGCACAACAACTGGAGGTAAAATCTCCGAGCTTCAGAGATGCGTGCGAAAGACATCAAAGCGAAAGTGATGGAGCAGATGAGATAAAAGAAGAGCGAGAGTTAATCATTGTGTTAGGCGAGAGCATAAGAGAGCTCATCAATATGATGGAAGGGCAGCGGCACATTAACATGACGATGAGAGAGCTAGTAAGCTCAATAGCCAAGCAGCACCAGAAAATACTGGCTGAATGTAAGGTAGTGCCACCGCCCACTGCATGCGACTCTAAAGCAACACAAACGGAGAGCAATACCAAGGAGAAGAAAAAAAGAGCTAATGCTGGTAACAAAGAGCTGCACGCAATGAAGACTGGCTATCCAACAATGCAGCACTCCCACGTCGCTACGCAGAACGAGCCAATAGGCGCGCAGCCTATGCCATTGCAACGCGAAGGGAAAATCGGCGCAAACCAACCAGGCGTCAGTGGAGGCGATCACATAGGATCGAAAAACAGCCAATCAACGGAGCGGTGGATTAAGGTATCGGGACGTAAGGTTAGAGGTAAACCAATGAAGCCCGATGCTGTGATCTTGAAGAAAAACGGCGATATGACATACGCAGAGATGTTGAGGAAAATCAAATCACAGCCTGAACTAACTGAACTCAGCCTGAATGTTAAAAACATACGGAAAACGGCAAGCGATGAGCTTTTGTTCGAACTCAAGAAGCCGGCCAATCATTTAACCCAAAAGTTTAAGGCAGCGGTTGAAACTATACTGGGCGACAATGCGCAGGTCCGATCCCTCACCCAAGAATCACTAATTGAAATTAAAGATTTGGATGAGGTAACATCCAAGGAGGAGGTGCTGAAAGCGGTAAACGATAGCCTTATCGACGCCCATATTGGCCTGACGGCAATTCGGTCCATGCGAGCTGCATATGGGAACACGCAAACCTGCACCATGAGTCTGCCAACAGCAACTGCTTATAAGCTGCTGGAAAAATCAAAAGTCCGCATCGGATGGGTTGTTTGCCGCATAAGGGAAAAAGAAGATTTGGTGAGATGCTACAAATGCCATGAATATGGACATGTAGCTAAGAAGTGTAAGAACGAAGAGGACCGCACTTCTCTTTGTTTCAGGTGCGGAGGAAAAGACCATAAAGCAAGAGTCTGTTCAAATAGCCCGTCATGCGCCCTCTGTGCCAAACAAGGCGAAAGCAACCCAAACCATGTAACAGGCAGTCGCTTTTGTGTGGCCTTCCAACGGGCGAGAGCAAAACAAGGAGCTACTAAACAACGGCGATCATGAGGTGTCTACAGCTCAACCTCAACCATTGCCAAGCGGCCCAAGAGCTGCTTACACAAACAGTTTTCGAGCAAAATATTGACCTCGCCTTATTAAGTGAACCTTATGAAAATGAAGAACACCTAGCGTGGATAAATAATATAACAGGAAAGTGCGCGATCTGGAGCTGCAACACCACCCCGCAGCACCTTGTAGTAACTTCATCCACAAGCGGGTTCGTAAGCACCAGAATAAACGATTTATACGTCTATAGCTGCTACATACCACCGAGCACTGATCTGGCTAGCTTTACAGCCATCATCGACGAGCTAGTTTGCGACGTCAGACAGAGGAGTGCGGCGCTCGTAGCAGGAGACTTCAACGCTTGGGCAGTAGAGTGGGGATGCAGAAGAACAAACGCAAAGGGTAGACAATTACTCGATGCTCTAGCAGCACTTAATGTTATTCTGCTGAATACTGGCACCGAAAACACTTTTTGTAGGAACGGAAGGGGATCCATTATCGACCTGACCTTTATAAGCAGTGGGCTGAGCAGGGATGCCACCTGGCATATCAGCGACTGCTACACCCATAGCGACCACAGGGCAATGATAATAACCATCGAGAAACCAGCTATCGACATAGCCCCTCCCAAGAGACGCCTCGGATGGAAGGTAAAAAGCTTTGACGAAAAACTCTTCGAGGTAGCCTTCAGCAATACGCACGTTTCAGGCCCGGCAGTAGCCGCAGCACCTGAGCTCATGAAAGCCATTGTTGAGGCTTGTGATGTAGCTATGGTGCGCCAAAACCGGCATAAAGCTCGCAAGCCAGCCTACTGGTGGAACGACGAGATAGCCGCGTTACGAACACAATGTAACCGTGCCAGAAGAGTTTGCCAGCGCTCACGAAACACAGAAAATGCTACTCATCTCCGGATGGACTATAAGGAAAAGCGAAAGCTGTTTAAGAAAGCTATCTATGACAGCAAAAAGCTAATGTTTAAAGACATCTGCTATGAACTGAACAGCAACCCTTTCGGGTTTGCTTACAAACTTGTGCTCAAAAAATTTAAGCATACAGTACAGCCAACATGCCCCACGCTCCTTGCACAAATCGTACACGATCTCTTTCCCGCACATACAACGTTCACGCGGGAACTCTGTGAGGAACCTACTAGTACCGTCCCGGAGGTAACGGTAGAAGAGGTCACAAGTGCGGGAGGCGAGATAGCCGTTAACAAGGCACCAGGACCTGACGGAGTACCAAACGTAGCCCTAAAAAAGGCGATTGCTTGCAATCCGGAAGTATTTGCCAGCGTCTTTACTTCATGCCTTCGCGAAGGAATATTCCCAAACATATGGAAGCTCCAGAAGCTGGTACTCATACCAAAGGTCCAAAACCCTACTTCTTCTGCTGGATATCGCCCACTGTGCATGCTGGACTCAACCGGTAAGGTACTCGAGCATATTATAAAACGTAGACTCGAAGAGGCCACAGAGATTCATCTATCTAAAAACCAATTCGGCTTCAGAAAAAGGTGTTCAACTACAGACGCAATCGATGTAGTTAAAGCAATCGCTGAAAAGGCCATTGCTGGCAAGCGGTGGTTGGGTGGTACTAAGAAATATTGCCTGGTTGTCACCCTTGACGTCAAAAATGCGTTTAACAGTGCGAGCTGGAAGGAAATTTTAAATGCCCTCCGCGCCTTAGAGGTGCCAACTTACCTGCAGGCAATCATTTCCAACTATCTTTCGGATAGAATTCTTCGCTATGACAGCGAAAAACAAACGACTGACAAAGTAGTATCATCCGGCGTGCCCCAGGGATCGGTACTAGGACCCCTCCTGTGGAACGTCATGTACGATGGCATCCTGCGACTAAAAGTCCACAAAAGCGCAACGTTTGTAGGTTTCGCGGACGACGTATCAATCGTGGTGGAGGCCAAAACACTCAGAGAAATTACAGACATTGCGGAAGCCGCAATAACAGCAGCCAAGCAATGGTTAAATGCTAAGGCGCTAACGCTAGCAGACCACAAGACCGAGGCTGTACTTATAAGCACCCGTAAGAAAGTTGAAAAGGTTGTACTTAGAGTAGGAGATAGCGTTATAGAGTCGAAACCATATGTGAAGTATCTTGGCGTCCTTATAGATCATCGCCTATGCTTCCGTGACCACTTAGAGTATGCTAACCAAAAAGCTGCGGGGACGGCAGCCGCTCTTTCTCGGTTAATGGCGAACATCGGCGGGCCAAGACAGGCGACAAGGCAAATCCTAGCAGCAGTGGTGACATCCATACTCTTATACGGGACAACGGTCTGGAGTAACGCCTTCAAGCGCCCTTCGTATACTCGGGGTATTAGGGCTACGCATCGTCTCTGTGCTCTTAGAGTCTGTTCAGCTTTTAGAACAGTATCACAAGAAGCAGCCCTTGTTATAGCAGGCCTATGCCCACTCGACCTCGTGGCTCAAGAAATGAGCGACACAAGACAGGCAAAGCGTGACCAAACACACGCTGCCGGAACCGTGGACAAAAATGCACTGAGGCAGCGCAGCATATCCCAGTGGCAGAAAAAATGGGAGAAAGCGTCGAACGGTAGGTGGACTTATCGGCTTATCACGAACATTGGCGCCTGGGTGGAACGACAACACGGTGAGGTAGATTTCTACCTCACACAAATTCTGAGCGGGCACGGATGCTTTAAGGCTTATCTCCACCGCTTTCGACATGAAGAGGACCCATATTGCGACCACTGCGGACAAGCCGCAATTGAAGATGCGGAACACGTATTTTTCGCATGCCCCCGATTTAGCGCGCTGAGGAGCAGACTTAACCAAGCGCTAGGAATAAAGGCTTCCCCAGGAAATCTGGTCCCACTAATGTTGAAAAACGAAGAAGCATGGAAAGAGGTATGCAGCATGGCTGCTCAGGTGATGCAACAGTTGCGTACCAGTGAGCAGATGAGGCGCAGACACGAACGACAACAGCAAGAAGGGAATACTATCAACGCGATAGCCTCGATATAAGCAACGAGCCCATAAAGCCCGCCACATGAAGGGATAAGTGGCGGCACGGAACAAAAAGGCGGCGTTTTCACCGCATCCCTCCCCGTGAAGTAATGCCTAACGGTGGTCCCGCGGGCGGAAAGTAAACCGGCTTATCCTGGTTTCGTTGGGCCACTTGAGGGTAGTGCGCTACCACAACGTCCAAAGAAAAAAAAAAAACAAACCCCCCAAGGCCAGCAAACGGCCAACTATCAGGGCAGCACCACTAATCGCGCCCTGAGCAACGCGATCCGCGCGCTGAAAGAGCTGCAGGAGACCCTAAGCAGCGCATTCGTGCAGAGCGGGGAGGGTGTTTAAACCGCCGCTTAAAGCACAATACGACGGCCGTGCGCGCAATCCTTGGCTGCAGCAGTTTGGCAGTTGACCTACGTCAACTCCGAAAATGATTACCGAGCGCGCACGGCCGTCTACCATCATCGTGAAAAAGGACGACGAAAGTTAGTCCAGCAATAAACGTCGGTCTACGCGCACGCGCCCCATTCAAAGTATAATTTTTAAATTCATATTTTGCCATCCTTGTAACTTTTAAAGCTTGTGAATAAACTAAACTTTTGTACAATTTAAAACCGAACCTAAAGCATTTCTTTAATTGGAAATAAAGTGCGTAAAGAGGTGAGTGCGAAGGGACCAAGCGACCGGAAGTATTCACCAATCAACATGCGAATCAAGAACAAATCGTTGCCTTCTCTAATTTTTATCGATAACGGCTGTCAAAACACATAGACCACACACATCCCCACCAGCACAAACATTGAAAAAATAGCTGGATTCGTTAAAACTATTGATTTAGCTAATTAACCACTGCAAATTTTTTCTCCACCGTTGAAATGCACAATAAACAGCACAAACATTAAACGAAGCAAAGAGCAAGAATCAGAGATGCAAAGAGAATCACGAATGTGACGTGTATAAGAGCACGAACATCTGCGCGCACATATGCGCCAACATGCTCGCTGTCGTTTGTTACAGACGGCGAGCGGCTCATATGTGATTTTGTCTTGGTAGCGTAAAGATGATTAGCAAAGACGCGGACGATGCGAGTGCAATGCTTTTAACTTAGCTTTTTTATGTATGTGTTACTTAAATTTATTTATATTTTACTTGTATGTATGTACATACATATACTTATAGTAATTTGGCCTCATTTATCAAAAATTCAATTAACGAACATGGCTTGGATACATTTATCCCCCGATGTGCACACTTCAAGCATCAACACAAAATGAGTTTGTTGTTTTTGTTTCCAATGCGATGCTCGCAAACCACGCTAAAAACGACGAGCATGTCGCTGAAAATCAATATTATTTGATTTTTTGCGAGCATGCTCGAGAACCGCCCTACAAACATCGAAAACGTATTCGCATTGCCTTCGCTCTCGGTGCTTAAAACCTTTCAAAACACGTTGAAAGCATTTAAATTAACATTGGAAATTTAATAAAAATAATGGAAAGCATTATCTGTAAATTATTCGTACAAAATAAAAATATTTTCCTGCACCTTAATAAGCGTGCAGCGCAAAAATTATGCAAATACTGACGCGATAAATATTGAAATATTGTAGCATTCGTGCCCGATCCATCAATCCATTAATATGGATCACGATCCAAATATCGTGATAATTACTGGCTGTGTGACAGGGCCCTAAGGCGTATGTTCTGACCGACAACGAAAACACTTTGGAAACGAGTTTTGGGATTGTGGACTGAAGGCTGTTCACACCGGCTGTTAGTGTTTTCGTTGACATTTCTTACATCCTTTTTTACAGTTTTGCTTTAAAAAAGTTTACGTTCTTGACTAATTTCAGCTGAAGCGATTAGTTGAAAGGCCGTTTACACCAGGCGATTGTTGCTTTCAACTAAAAATCGCCTGAAAAATCGCCTCATGTACACTCCCTATTATGATTAAAGGTAACATATGTATTTATAACTATTGGGGTGTTCACACTTCGTTCCAAATAGTGTGTCAAAATGTAGACGTCTACATTTTAAGACGTTTTCTAGCCGTAAAATCTGTGGTGTTGTTGTTTCCCATACAAAATTGGAAAACGACGCCGTCTACATTTTGTCACACTCAAAGGTATGTTTTTACGCGTCTACATTTTGCAACCTCCAGCAGGGTTGCATTATGGCAATACTTATCAATTTTTTTTTTATTTATTGGGCACGTTTTCTGTATTTGCATTTAATTTGAGCGCAATTTCTGATAAAAGAAACAAATCATGGAAAGAAATAACAAATATTAGGAATTGGTAATTAAGTTAAATAATTACAATTTTTCAGAAACAAAATCGGAAGGCGACATATAAAAAATGCGCGCAAAGAAGGAATGTCGGCAACACCACCAAAGTTTTGAGACTATTTTGCGACGACTGCTAGAAAGGGGTGCTCACAGTTTGATGCTAAAGATGTCTCAAAATGTAGACGTCTAGATCTTCAGACACAATTTGGAACGAACTGTGAACACCCCATATGAATAACAATGAATTTGTTTATGCGATTAATGGGCCGTCTTCACTTGCTGGAAAATCTCGCTTGCGTGACGACGCATGCGAGAAACCGCACGTGTAGACCGCCGAAAGTACGAAGCATGCTTTTTCTCGCATACCGAGTGGTATGCGAGCTCTCCCTTGCTTTCAACTGTAATTTTTGTTGTTTGACAGCTATGTTCTAATTTCGCAGAATTCGTCAGAGTAGCAACATCGTTTATTTTGGAGGCAAATACAAATTTAGAGGCAGCCATTTTTAATTTGAAACTAGTATACATCTCTTTACGCAGATTTTTTAATTTTCTCAAACTTTTAAGAGCCTGCAAGGCTTGAACCTTCTTGTTTGGCGACATTTTACAAATGAAAAAGTATGCTGTCAAATGCCCAGTCAACAAAACTCTATCTTCTTTCAC
>NW_016158134.1:143129-147269 GCF_001687245.7 Rhagoletis zephyria
ATAATAATCGAAAAAAGTATTGTCCCACAACTGATATGTCATTGTGTTTGGACGTTTTTGTTTTTAATAATCGCGCGTGGTAGTTTTGTAAAATATTTCCAGAAGATTTCTCTTTTGACCACTCATCTAAAATCTAAAAAATTACCACAAACAACTCAGAATTTAAAAATATACGCAATTACTCACATTTGCGATCTCTTTCCGTTAAATAAACAATAACACAGGGTTGCTACAAAGCTGTCAAGACAAATAAAGAAACGCGTGTATGAACGCACTTAATTAAGTGAGGTATTTTAAACGAAACTAAGTATTTTATGTTGGTAATGTGAACATAGTTTTATAAGGATTTCGGATTGGCTGGCCAAATTAAAATAAGAATAAAAGAAAATGGTTGTTAATGAAAACAAAATTAAAGAAAAGGATACACGATCTGTCTTACCAAAGCGCCATGTAAATGAAAACTCAACACCGCAGAATTTTTCTGTAGTTGTAGCCCGTAGCGCAGAAATCTGCGGAATTTAGATTTTTCCGTGTTAGCTGATTTCTCCTTCTTTAGATGGTTGCCACTTCGTCAGTTTTACAGATGGTAAAAAAGTTATAAGTTCCTATTCAAAATATGATTAAAATATTTGAAATTTACTATTGAATAAGGTTTTTGTTGAAAACTAAGTAGTTTATATTTAGCTAAAATCTATTATAGCACGAAAAATTGTAGTTGAAAGGGTTAGTTTATGAAAAGGCATTGATGAGTGGCAAGTGTGTAGTAAGCAACACTGAGGGCTCCAGTAATCGACAAAATTCTGCGTATATAGACTGCGTTTAAGTATACATTCTGCGTTCTCGACTAATTTCAGCTTTGCAATGAAGTTGGTCGGCTGCCTACTTTCGTTCAACTTTTGGTTCAACNAATGAAGTTGGTCGGCTGCTTACTTTCGTTCAACTTTTGGTTCAACTAATCGCCTGTGAAAGTTGAATCATGTAAATTCCCTATAAGAAAGAAATGAATTGAAAATACAAACACACTACATAACAAAAAAATAGATGAAAAATGATATTAATAATAAAATGAATAAAACAAGTTACACATGCATTAGTACAATAGTTTAATAATCGTATAACAACCTCTTATTAGTATTTTAGTTTGATAAATACCTTATAACATTGCACAAAATTGTTAAAATCAAATATGTATTAGCTTATACGGGAAAAAGGCATTCTTAATTCTAATTACAATAAGTATTACGTTACTAAAATTAAATATCAAACAAAATGTTGGGTGTTAAAAGAAAATTGAGTTAACAGTTTTAATTTAAATGGAATAGATAGTTATAATTATAATTAGAGTGTGGAACTGTAAATTGCTATGGACGAACGAAAATTTCTAAGAAGGAAAGAATAATTGTCTAATTTTCGTTCCTCCAAAGCAATTTTTGCTAGCTGTGGTATAGTGGTAAGCAGTGCGCGCTTTCACTCATCAGCACCTGGGTTCAAGCCCTGGTCAAAGAAACATCGCAAAAAAATATAGAAAAAGGTTTTTTCCTAACAGCGGTCGTCCCTAGGCAGGCAATGGCAAACCTCCGGGTGTATTACTGCCATGAAAAACAGCTTCTCATAAAAATGCAATCGCCGTTCGGAGTCGGCGTAAAACTGTAGGTCCCTCCGCTTTGTGTGACAACATCAACTCGCACGCCACAAGTGGGAGGAGATGCTCGGCCAAACACTAACATATGTGTAAGCGCCAATCTATTATTATTGGCCCGTAGTCATAGTCAAAATAAAGTCGNCTAACAGCGGTCGTCCCTAGGCAGGCAATGGCAAACCTCCGGATGTATTTCTGCCATGAAAAACAGCTTCTCATAAAAATGCAATCGCCGTTCGGAGTCGGCGTAAAACTGTAGGTCCCTCCGCTTTGTGTGACAACATCAAGGCGCACGCCACAAGTGGGAGGAGATGCTCGGCCAAACACTAACATATGTGTAAGCGCCAATCTATTATTATTGGCCCGTAGTCATAGTCAAAATAAAGTCGACTTTAAAGTTAGTTGCAGCTTTTTGACATAATTTTCAATGGGATATCTGTCAAAAAAGCTGCAACTAACTTTAAAGTCGACTTTATTTTGACTATGACTACGGGCCATTATTATTAGATATGATAAAGAAGTTTTATAAGTCCGATCACCTTATAAAGCTTCCTTTCACAAAAGGAGGGTGATGTAATCACGGTTGCCATTTGAAATTTATTTTTCAGACCAACAAATGGACCAAATGGTAAAAAATTGACCAATTTTTATTACATCGGAAAATTGAGTGGAGCTTATTCCTCTTTATCNCAAAGCTTCCTTTCACAAAAGGAGGGTGATGTAATCACGGTTGCCATTTGAAATTTATTTTTCAGACCAACAAATGGACCAAATGGTAAAAAATTTACCAATTTTTATTACATCGGAAAATTGAGTGGAGCTTATTCCTCTTTATCAAGAAAAAATGCCAATTCAGTTTTTATAACGATTTTTTTTATATTACTATTTAAAGTTTTCAATTATAATTTGTTTCTCAATTTCGTTTTTACTAATGCTAATTCATAAAATTTGTGCTCAGCTGCTGCGGAACTGTGAGCAGACTAAAAATGTTCTCCAAAGGCCGCTCCACGCACTCCATTTTTAATCAAACTTACTTGATCCCAAATCTATATTGGTATAGTTTTTAAAGTTACCTTCACTCAGCCTCAATTTGCAAAATTGAAACTCAATTATGTCTTCATCATTTACCAATGCAGGAAATTAGTCGAGTAGCGGAAAAATTTTTACATCAGTATCAGAAAGAACTTTATGTGGTGTAATAATTTCAAGATGTTAAATATTTTTCATGTGCTAAATGCTATGGTTAAAGTTTTGCTACCTTTCCATATTATTGCAAGCCAACTGCGATATTTTTTTTTAGCGTGTTTTGACAGATTATTAGCCATGCCATATTTAAAGATCAGTGGCAAGGCGAGTTCAAACTTTCAGCAGGTGTTGCCAATCGGCCCTATGCTGAATATCGTCATCGTCATCGTCGACGATCGTCAGCGCATCAGTAACATGGCTGAAGATGGCCGTATCGTCACTTTTCTGACGATGACGATATTCAACATGGGGCGGAATATTCATCAAGTAAATAGAAAAAATTGAAAACGCGTAACTATTGCATGAAGTAAAGGGTGATAATAACCTAACCAAAGGCTTGTGAAATGGACCATTTTCAAAAAAAATGGACCAGTGGATCAAACGAAAAGAAATGGACCAAATTGGTTCCATTTGGACCAAAACGGCAAACATGTTTGCAAGCACTGCACGCTATGCGCTGGTGTTCGTTCATCCCCCGTTTTTAATGTGAGTAGGCTTAAAGTCACAAAAACAGCATCATTTGCCTATCTCTGATGTATATCTGTATAAAAAACAATAAAAAAATTAGCAAAAATTACCATTGCGTCGGAGTTTGGTTTTTTCCAAAAGATCCAAAGTATTTAACTTTTTCCGGGATGATAGTGGGAGCATACTTTGAAGCAAAGTATACTCTTTACTAATAACATCTCCAGTGATTCGGCAAATACTTTGGTTAACTTTCGAGGTCACCACTTTGCACTCTCGCTTGAACTTCCGCGCGTTCGGGCATCTGAAAAAAAATTAAATTATTAAACATTAATTTTAGCATTGATAAATATGTACATTGATATGACCTTTTCGGCAAGAGCATTTGCTATTCTATCCACCTTTGGCTCAACTCTTACAATGGCGGCCATGACGCCATCAAACATTTCTTTTTGGCTCTCCTCCAAGTGAGACAATGTAAATTGTTGACCTGTGTTGGTTGTTGCTGTTGTAGCGGATACACCCGTGTTGGTGGTTCGGATGGCTGGGAGACAACACGCTCCTCATAAGGCAGTGCCACATGAAAGCGCTTTCTATATAGGGCTACATCTGAAAATGCAGGATTAAAAACTATTACACATATTATAAATATATATGTACGTATATTTTCGAAATACCTGAGTTGCTCGTGCGTGGTGGAGAGAGCGCTTCGGTATCTCCCAGAAACAGTGGTGACAAATCCATTGCTGCAAGATAAAGAATAAAAAAGATTATGCAGAATCGGAACTAAA
>NW_016158134.1:153425-160488 GCF_001687245.7 Rhagoletis zephyria
TAAACACAATTTCATTTAATTAAATACTTGTTTAATACATAGATATGCTGCAACTAGGCACATACTTTCCCAAATTCCAGCTTGCATATTGCAAACGTATTGTTTACTTTCAAGTAAAAAATCGAAGTAATTCATGCGTTTTGAAGTAAAAATCGTTTTATTTGTAATAAAAACTTTATAAAAATGTCGTGTCATGTGTTGAATTGCAGCAGCCGTAGGGGCAAAGGCCCCAAATGCAGTTTTTTTGTTTCCCCGCGACGACGCCTTGGCCAGAAAGTGGGTAGAGTTCTGCTGGCAGGAGAAGCCACACAATTTAGACACCAGCGTAAGGAAAACGTTGAAATACCACAAATTACAAATTAAAATCGGAGGTAAGCAAGCATCGACCAGTTTCTGCAGGAAAACATGCGCTTCGACAAGATAATCAGCCTTATCCTGAGTTTCGCCTGAAAAAAAATTCACCCGAAAATTTGTCATCCGCCCATAGTAAAATCATGGAAACCAAAAGTGAAAAGTGAACCGGTTCGGGGAAAATTAAACTCATGATAAGGCTGACTATCACTTTTTCGGCACCTGCAATACAAACCCGAAAATTCTAATTAGTTAATTAATAAGACCTATTCTTTTGAACACATTTCAAGAGTGGTTGTATATTTTTTGTTAACGTTGTGCTTAATTTGCCATATTCAAAGATGGCTTGAGAAATTGGTGAATCGTGAAGAAAACACGTTTTCTCACTGCAAATTCACAACTGTCAACTCATTGTTCGCCATATTCTTTGTTTACCCGTTGCCACAAATGTCATTCTGCGGGAATGAACAATCTTGTATTCTATCGTTCTTGTCATTTTCCAACTGCGCCTTCTTTGTTGCCTCAACATATCCTAAAAAGACATAAAATTAACATTAAATAATAGAAATCGCAAAACTTAGCAAACAAAATACTCACTTCATTTTTCCTTGTTGTAAAATTTCTGAGAAATGTTAATTCACCACGATGCAATACAGAAAGAACAAGGACCAGGGATGTAATTTTATGTAAAACTATTATTAGTTGTGTTTTCGTATTCTCCAGCAAAAAATATCCAGTAACTTGCCAGTAACCAAATTTCGGAGAGTAAGCCAATATTTACTCCCAATGAATGAAATATGCAAGAAAGTACGAAAACGCAAAACCAGCAAGAAGTTGCTAGTTTTATGAACAGCTGATTAATTTGTTATTTTCCTATGCAATTTTCTTAGAAAACTAGTGTTTTCCATCTTATTATATATTTAAATAGGTTTACTTTGTCAACTGCAACTCTAAAAGCACCACAAACAAATTTTTTCTTAATGTGATTTACAATAAGCATCATGCCATCAGCTGTTTTTCTTACTAGCAAATAGTTGCGAGTAAAAATTCATCCAGTAAAAATCCAGTAAAACTTGCAAGTTCAGCTTGCATTTTTGCTCTCTCAATTCTCTCTTTTGCTAGTTTCTTGCAAGTTTTTGCGTACGAAAACGACATCCAGTAAAAAAAACCAGTAAAATTAGTACTGGATTTACTGGATAGTGCGTACGCGAACAGGGCTATTCACTGGCAATGCGCAGAGCGTTCCGAGTAGCAAAATTAATTTGTATGAAGTATAACATTAAACGGTGGTTCTAATACATTTTTTACTATTATTAATCAGAGTACATACATTATATGGCATTTCTTTCAAAAATTAATGCAGTATATGCATATTTTTTTCATATTTTTAAGTTTCTTTCATTGGTGCTGAAAGGCAATTATGCATGTAAGAAATTGCGTACTACCTAAATTTCACCTCTGGAAACTTTATCCCCATAAAGGACTTCACAACAGGTTTTTTACTGGATACACTGAGCAAATTAGATTTGTTTCTGTACACAGCAGATGCACGTACATACGAAAAAGAAATGTTTCTATTCTCATCTGACACACAGGTAGAATCATCTGAGTTTGGTTTATTTCGCTTTCGAAGATCGTATTTGTAAATAGTAAATAAAGACTGTGAATTTGACAGACATACGCAATTGCATACCCTGCAAGCCACGGCTAATCAGTTTACCCTGAAATTCAACAGATTTACACACACACTAGCAACTTTTTAGCTATGCTACCCACACATTTACAAATTTATTTTTCCGACTGTCAAAACAAAATTCTGAGTGAGAGCATCGTACCTAATAAGAATTTTATGCGTTAGAGCGAGTAAGTGGGATTCAAGCATTTGACAGCTTTGATTACAGTAGGCTGTAAAGAAAAGCGTTAATTTTGCAAAAACATTTGAAGGTAAGAGAACGTTTTAACCATTTGCATTGTTTATAATGGAATTTTTTTCTTTTAGATTGCCGAAACACTGCGATTTAATCATATTATAAAGATATGTATTAGAATTATTCAAATATTTGTATATTTTAATTGATAATCTTGCATTTACAGATTTGCGATTTTTCATTCCGAATTTATCTTCGGCCCTGCTACCACAGAACATTATCGCCACCACCAGCCAGGCACCACACCAGCATATCCACCACCTTCAAAGCCGCCACCAACAAACATCGCTACATACATCATTCGGTAAGTTTTCATGCGACGACGTTGCTTCTGCTGCAACTGCCTACATTAAGCATGTTCCCGGTGCATCCCGATTTGCACGTTTTACAAGAAAAGCTGTTTTTGCAATTAATAAACCTTATAGCGTACCGGAACAGCTTCCTCTAAAAACCTGCAAAGCGTGAAGTACCTGCAACAGACTTATTCTGCCTTATCGTGAGTTTCGCCTGAAAAACAAATCGCCCGTAAATTTGTCATCCGCCAATAGTAAAACCATGGAAACCAAAAGTGAAAAGTGAACCGGTTCGGGGAAAATTTAACTCATGATAAGGCTGATTATGTGCAGATGTAATCAAGAAATGAAAGTGCAGTGCTACATATGTAAAAAGTGCATTAGGTCAGCCTTTGGCTGTTTTCCAAAACGAGTCAGTTCAATAGTGATATTTGTAGTCGGAGTAATAGCACATACAAAAAGTACCGGATTCAAATGTCTTCGGTCCTGCGCAGAGGGGCACTACGCATTGCTTCTGCATACCGTACAGTGTCCGCGGACGCGGTTCTAGTTATTTCTGGCGTCATGCCAATTGAGCTACTTGCTTACGAGCGAAAAGAGATTTACAATCTCAGTGCCGAGATAGGTCGAGCAGCTGCCGCGGCAAGGGCGCGCGAGCAACTGATCCAGCAGTGGCAACAAAACTGGAACGCGAGCACAAAAGGTCGATGGGCGCACTCCCTGATAGCCGACCTTCAAACATGGCTGAACAGACCACATGGGGAAGTCGATTTCTACCTGACGCAATTCCTCACCGGTCATGGTTACTTCCGAGAATATCTTCATAGAATGGGAAGGGTGGACTCACCGTTCTGTCACTACTGTGGAAACGTCGAAGATAACGTGTACCACACATTCTTCACCTGCGAACACTTCTTGATTTCGCGCAGAATGTTGGAAGAAAGACACGGAGACATAACTCCGAACAACATAGTTGGGGTAATGATCTCCAGCGCAGAAAAGTGGGAAGCAGTTGCGAGATACGTGAAATTCGTACTCCGCTGCAAACGAGAGGACGGTTGTCTACTGAGGACACCCGAATGAAACGCCCCTACAAAAGAGCAGCCCCAAGGCTCTAACAGCGCGCTCCTGCATCTGAAGACATGCAGAATTGCGGTGCCAGATGCGGGATTCTTGCGCGGGCGGTGGGAGTTTGGGTTTTAGTGGGTAGCACAACACGCTTCGGTGGGAGTCCCACACTCGGGGAAGGTATTATAGAGACTAGCGCGCCCGGCCAGTGCATAAAGCATTTCCCTCTCCTACGAAAAAAAATAAAAAATAAAAATAGCACATACAACAATATTAATGATAGCACTTCATTTATATTTTAGTTCTCCTACCTGATTCGGGCTTCAACGAAACATAGCACCAAGTAAAACCAGAAAGGCCCTCTTGTGTTTTCCGATTCAGACACTGCTTCTCATCTATTCAAGTAGAGAAGATCCAATAGCAGATCAATGGGCACGTTCAAAAGGCGCAACAGCTCAGTAACTGGTGCGATTGCACCTTCTGAACGCGTTGTTGCGTACTTCTGATCAACTGAATAGTTGCGTGTTGGATGATCGTAATATTTTTCTGATCATTTGAGACAACATGTTGGTGTGTACCTTTGAGAGTTGAATTTGACAGCTAATGTATCAAGTCGTTCAGAAGACGTATAACGATCACTAATTTTTTTTTAGCAACGGTTGCGCTCAACTGCTGCGCCTTCTGAACCTACCCAATGTTTCCGTGCCACTGCTGCTATGAAGTAGCGAACACAACCACTGGTTCTTGTCATAATTCGTTGTAGTAACAGTTTAACATGAAGGTAGAATTTTTTTTTGCATTCCTTTACTGACTACTGGCACTATAGGTGTGCCCCAATCTGCGTTATCGACAGGTTCAATAATACCTAGTTCTTGTAGTTCCTTTAATTTACTTTCTACAGCTGGTTTCATGGCTAATGGGACCGGCCTTGGCTTATAAAATATAGGTTTCGTATTTTCACATATCTCCAAGTGTATTTTTCCTGACGTATATTTGCCTAAGCCGCTTTTGAACACTTTCGAAAATTTTGATTTTAAATTTTTAACAATTTCCGTCTCATCGCTACCTTCGTGAACTTCGTTTACCTGCATTAAGTGGAACCCAAACGGATGCAAAAAATTTTCGCCAAATAAAATTGGTCGATCAGTGTCGGCTACGATAATTGCAATTTTCTTTTTTTGCCCTCGATAAACTACATTCGCGTAAAACTCACCCACGATTTTTATTTGATGACCACCGTAATCTTTGTAAGGCGTGCCTATCAATGGCCGCAAACTCCGGCCAAAAAATTGTTTAAACGTGCTCAGCGACATCAACGAACAAGGGGAACCCGTGTCACACTTTACATCGAATTTCATACCCTCAATAAGTGCGGTCAGATAGAAAGATTTAGATGCACAGCCATCTTCAATATTAAAAATGGAAATGTCCTTCTCCATGAAGTAATCGTGACCTCGAGCTGACCTTTCGCCTGAATCTCCTGAAAAGGTATTAAATTTAGTTTCACCTGGAATAGCCGAATGAATAAAATTAATTTTTTTATCTTTTGTGCGACATATACTGGCAAGATGTCCTTGCCTTCCACAACTGTGACACGTAGCGGACTTAACTTTACAACCTGTTGCCTCATGCGATTTCCATCCGCAATGCTTGCACGGTTTCTTCTTCGATTGCGCTCCGCTGCTGTAGTTCTCATTTTTCGTTCCGCCTTGTTTCTTAAATCGACGTATGTAATTAACCTCTGTGTCAGAATGTGCTGGCATTGTAGTCATTTTAGTCTCCTGAATAAGGGCCTTTTTTAGCGCGTCCGCTAGCGTCAACTTTTCGTCTTCTTCACATAGACGGTCGAATAGTTTTTTATTCTTGTCGTTTGCCATACCCGTCACAAATTTATCACGTACATAGTTGTCCAATGCTTCAAACTTGCATTTTAACGCTAATGACTTGACTCGCACATACCACGATGTCACCGATGTCGTGTGACGACATTCAGACATCATTTAAAACAAGTAACACTGTGGGAAGAATATTGCAAGTGAAAGTAAGCAGCGAAGACCAGCTAGATAACAGGGCGTTTAAAAGTTAACCTGCTAGTGCCGATACAGCTACATAGGACAAACAGGACGAAATAGAAGAACAAGGTATCGAGAACACATAAGGGATTATAATAAGAAAAAACGAAACCCAGAGGCTACAGCAGAATCAAACTTCGGAAATCACATGATCAAAAATAAATGCGCACCAATGAAGATTGGACAAACAACAGAACTTCTCCGTGTACACCAGAGAACACCTTTCTGCGTAGGCGGCCTTCGACCGCACTTGAGGATTATAACTCTCACTTAGTAGAATTCTCCTTTCTGTGTTGCCGAAGAAGGGGGCTGAACACCTTTTGCAGAGAACACCTTTCTGCGCAGGCGGCCTTCTGCCGCACTTAGGGATTATACCCCTCTTCTTTCTGTGTTGCCGAAGAAGGGGGCTGAACACCTTTTGCAGAGAACACCTTTCTGCGCAGGCGGCCTTCTGCCGCACTTAGGGATTATACCCCTCTTCTTTCTGTGTTGCCGAAGAAGGGGGGGTGAACATCTTTTGCAGAGAGCACCTTTCTTTGTATTCGGCATTCGGCTGCACTTAGGGATTATAACCCTCACTAAGGGCCGTTTGCACCACGTCTAGTTAACGCTAACTGGAGGTACATCCTTCAGTTAAGCACGTTAACTGCTTTATCGATCACATGTTATATGATGGGTGTCGATAAAGTCGATAAAGATGTTTAACTGGGAGTTAGAATTAACTAGACATGGTGCAAACGGCCCTAAGTAGCATTCTTCTTTCTGTGTTGCCGAAGAATGAGGGTTGAACACTGTAGTGTATCGATAAATTGATATGGCTATCCCACCACTACAAGTAAAACATGAATTCCTAAGATCAGCTGTTAGCATGTAAGACGAATGAAATAAAAGAAACTCTCTTATTCCTAACCTCCATCGAAGCAGCACGTGTTCTTTTCTTCCTGCCCACGATACTCCAAATGGCGACGAGAATAAAAACTTAAAACACATACGAAAACGAAAGAAATTCAATTTTATTGAAAAACATTTAGCAAAATTTACATTGTAACGATTGCGTGCGGGGTGCAAATTGGGAAATTGTGTATATATATAATCGCACACAGGAAAGCGAAAAAAATGGGCAACGAAGACACGAAATCTGACATTGTCAGCAAGTTCACATTTTTCCCAACAAGCCAGATGCCGGAATTCTCACCAGCATTACATCGTTGGGACGAATGGCAAGAGCGTTTAGAAGTCCATTTTGTGGATGTGAATGTGACGGAGGAAAAAGCGAAGAGGTCAACCTTACTGAAGTCAATTGGCACCGAGGCGTACAAATTAGTGCGAGCGTTGTGTGATCCCGAGTTAC
>NW_016158135.1:0-1462 GCF_001687245.7 Rhagoletis zephyria
GGTACGCGAACACACCTTCCGATAACAAATTAGGCAGCACTGCTGCCCTCGCTTGTAAAATAGTATCAGTCTCTCAGATGGAGTCTAACCTACACGCCGGCTAATTAACCTCGGCAGCTTTAATCTAAATAAACGTGTGCTTACTAAACTCAGACGGGATTTGATTATTTGACTTAATGAAAATATAGCAGTCGGTACTGCTTTTCCATTAGCATTATAAAATCTGTTATATTTTAAGACGTCCACCAAAATATTTCGGAAAAATATTAAGATTTAAGCGAGCTGGACCGATTTGAAAATACCTCCTAAAATGAATAAAGATGTGTTTTGAAAAAATCCCCTCAAATGATAAAACAGTTTAAGCTTAAAAAATTTACATAAAAACATTTAAAAAAAAATAAAAAAAATTTTGAACGGAATCGTAATAATGACATTTTCGATGCTGTTTTTTTAACATTTTTCAAATCTTAATAACTGAAAGTAAACTCTTCCGATTTAGACTTGTAAGGTTGTTATGAGCTACATTGATTAGCAACACTGTGCCGTATCATGGCCGAGAGGAGAATCTGCTAGTGGCAAAGTCTAGTGGTCACAGCGTGTGCACTCGCGTTAAACACGGAGCTTCAGTTTCGTGTGGTTCCAATACGTAACCACCAGACAGACAACTTCTCCAATAATTCTAACGAGAAACCCTTTTACTTGCACATTTGGGACAACGAACGTGACATAATAATAACCTACTGGTCCATACAACAATATTGTGATCCAGTGTTCCGCGATACGCCAACATGCCAAACAGCTCTCAACTATCGACTGATGGCTGCTTCTATGCCAAACCCTAAAGTCGGCGTTTTGGGTTGTAATTAAAGCCCCTTTGACACTTTCACCGCCACACCAGGATCAGACCAAACTTAGAACAACTAGTATTCCACATATTTTATTCAAAAAGTCATCTTAGAATTATATGTACCTAGAATACTTAAACCTAACATTATCTATAATAGGCGTGTTTTTTTTTATTTTACACGCACACGTATCTGCGCTTGAAATTGGTATGGAGCAGTAAGCGACAAATTTTATGTGCGCTTGTGAGTAGTTGTCGATAAAATCAAAATTACTAGTTTCAAATGGAAATTATCGATGCTTGTTTTTTTTTCACACGCTAAACGTAGATGTATATGAGTGTAAAAAGAACACGGCTAATATCTATGGACTTCTTTAATGTGGTAATTAAAAAAAAAAAATAAATCCGCTGAAAGCTTTAATTTGAATTTCAAACTATTCCAAGCACTACTTTAAGCTTAAATAGAATTTAAAAATACAAAAGTTATATTCAATATTTTTATTGAGCTTTGTACCACGATTGTTTATTAGGAAAAATTGAAAAAGCAACAAAGTCTAAGCGGTAGAAGTTATAGCACTATTTCGGAGATCACCACATCTCCTCATCAGACTTCTTTTT